>NC_036860.1:72788374-72797931 GCF_002910315.2 Salvelinus sp. IW2-2015
GGAAAAAGCTCACTCTTGCCTAGATTCAGCTTGTACCCTGAGATTGATCCAAACCTTTTAAGAACAGATAAGGCGCGTGGCAATGAGGTATCAGGGTTAGAGATAAACAAAAGGAGGTCATCCGCATATAGCGAGACTTTCTGCTCTAAGCCCGTCCTGATTATTCCTTGAATGGCATCATTAGAGCGTAGTGCAATGGCGAGAGGTTCGATTGCCAAAGCAAACAACAAGGGGGAGAGTGGACAACCCTGTCTGGATCCGCGGTGCAAGGGAAAATAGTCAGAGGACAAGTTGTTAGTCCATACCGAAGCCATGGGGGAAAAATAAAGAATCTTTATCCACGCAATGAATTTGGAGCCAAAGCCAAATCTATAAAGGGTAGCTGTTAGGTAATCCCACTCAACGCGGTCAAACGCTTTTTCTGCATCAAGTGAGACCACCACCTCTGGGTCCTCCAACGCTGGGGAGTACAGTATATTCATAAGGCGCCTAATATTGAAAAACAAATGCCTATTTCTCACAAAGCCAGTCCGGTCAGAGTGTATTACTTGGTGCAGCGAGCCTTCCATACGGATGGCTAAAAGCTTGGCTACGATTTTGTAATCACAGTTTAAAAGCGAGATTGGGCGATAGGATCCACATTCCAGGGGGTCTTTGTTTTTCTTTAATAGTAATGAAATTGAAGCCTGATAAAGACTAGGCGGTAGCTTTGAGGTATTAAGGCACTCTGCAAATAATCGAGACAGGAATGGGCATAGCAGACCAGAAAACGTCCTGTAAAATTCGGTTGGAAAACCATCCGGACCCGGTGATTTACCACTTTTCATTGCGGACACTGCTGTTGCAATCTCCTCAGGTGTAAATTCTTCTTCTAGACAGTCATGGGAGTCTGTATCAATTGAAGGCATATTCAGGCCATTAAAGAAGGAATCAATCAGCAAAGGGTCTTGAGGGGATTCAGAGGTGTATAGCGCAGAGTAAAATTGTCTGAATTGATCATTGATCTCTTTATGTATAACTGTGGTGGCACCAGACGGGGTCCTTATTTGTGGGATTAAACGTGAGGCCTCAGATTTACGGATCTGATGTGCAAGGAGTTTACTGGCCTTGTCGCCTTGTTCATACACTCTGTACCGAGCTCGCAAGAGTAACTGTTCTGCTTGCCTGGTAGAAAGCTCATCAAATTCAGATTGGAGTAGTTGGCGCTCTTTATGCAGATCAGAGGAAGGAACCGTAGCATACTTCTCATCCAATGTGGCTATGGATTCGCTCAGGTCCCGAAGTCGCTGAGAGCGAACTCTATTTTGGTTGGCTGTATAAGAAATAATTTGGCCACGTAGGTATGCTTTGAGAGACTCCCACATGGTAGAGCAGGACATACCTGGTGTTGAATTAGTTTCTAGGAATAAGGTGATTTCAGAAGAAATGAAATTGACAAACTCCTTATCTGAGAGTAAAATGGGGTTAAGACGCCATTGATAACACATAGGAGGTCGCTGGGGAAACTCTAGTTCATGCACTAATGGTGAATGGTCAGAAATAACAATACTCTTGTAAGTACACTGCCGAAGGTTAGGCAGAACTTTTTTGTCCAAAAAGAAGTAATCAATCCGGGAGTATGTTTGATGAACATGAGAATAAAAGGAATACTGTCTATCTGTAGGATGTAGGAAACGCCAGGCCTCAAACATGGCATATTTCTGAAGAAAGGATTGAATAAGTAGGGCACATTTAGATGGGCCTGTAGTTGTTCGTGAGGACTTGTCAAGAACTGGGGACATTTTACAGTTGAAATCCCCCCCTAAAATCAACAAATGAGAATCTAAATTGGGTATAGCAGACAAAAAGGAAGAAATGAAACTTGTGTCATCCCAATTGGGAGCATAAACACTAGCCAAAAYAAGAGGGGTAGAAAACAGTTTAYCGGTTACTATGACGTATCGTCCCTTAGGATCAGCRATAACCTCAGAAGCTACAAAGGGARTAGCTTTATCAACCAAAATGGCAGCMCCTCTTGATTTACTATGAAAGTTAGAGTGGAACACTTGACCAACCCAGTCCCTACGCATCCTAAAATGCTCACCAGTCCTCAAGTGAGTCTCTTGTAGAAATGCAACATTTGCATTCAAACCCTTTAAATGTGTCAACACCCTCTTACGCTTCACTGGGTTATTAACCCCTTTGATGTTCCACGAAATGTACTTGATCGCATTGTTTCGGCCCCTCTGGGCATTCCCGTTATACAACCCTGTCATTAGAGCATAGAATGGAAAAGCAACGAGCGCCCAAAAACCCCAGAATAACTTGTCTCAGAGTAATAATGTACGGTGGTAGATATTTGGAAAAAGTACAAGAAAAAAACCGAAAAAGACAGAATGACAACATTAGAACTGAACAATTCAACGCTGAGACAGCTTACAACCAAGACCAAAAAACTACATGTGCGCAACGTTGAACGCTTGCTGGGCATAAATGACGCTCAAAACCTTTAAAATTGAAGTGAAGACCCCAAAAAACGTGTAGCCTCGGGAAACATTTACTGTTTACTGGGTCAATGCAAACGGATGCAGTAAACAAATAACCAAGAATATTTTGAGTCACTGAGACACTATGTAAACAAACTGAATAGGTGAGCGAGACAGCCTAGAAACACAGGAGTAAAGTAAAACCTCAATGAAATTAAAATGACTGAATGCTTGTAAGGCAAACACACTAGATGATCAAAACATTAGATCACATCAAATAAGCCTGAATGGGTTCGCCAACTCCCCAACTATACAAGATTAGCATGTTATAACTAAACATAATTGTACCACAGGTGGGTTACTTACTATCCACAGTTCGCAAGCAACAATTGCTGAACTGTGAGCAAGTTCAAGACTTCTTGATGTGACGTTGAATGTGAGAGATAGCCTCATCCGGAGATTCAAATGTGTAGTCTTTACCATCATGAGATAGCCATAAACGGGCCGGGAATCGCAGTCCATACCTCACACCTGGATGGTCCCGAAGTAGTCATTTGGCCTGTCCCAAAGCTGCGCGCTGCCTGGAAACAGTGGGGGAGTAGTCCTGGTAGAGGGAGAAGCTCTGTCCTTGAAAGCTCAGAGTGGTATTGCGGGCTCGTCGGAGAATCTCCATCTTCTCATGGAAAAAGTGCACTCGAAGAATTATGTCACGGGGCCTCTCCCCATCCCGRGGCTTTGGGCGCAGCGACCGGTGGGCACGATAAATCAGGGGCTTTTCATCTAAGGCAAGAACATCCTTCAGCAGCCCAGAAACGAAATCCGTGGTGCGAGGCATTTCCGCTGACTCTGGGACCGATACAAGTCTCAGGTTGTTGCGGCGAGAGAATCCCTCTAAACTTACACAGCTCTCCTTCACCTTTTTCAAATCCGCAGCTAGGCGTTTCACGTCAGCCTCCAGGGATGTAGTTAAATCGGAGACATTGGTAGCAGAGGTTTCCAGAGCTGCAATCGTTGTAGTGTGCGACGCCGTTGTTGTTTTGAGTGATGTGATTGCTTGCACCGTCTCGTTCCGCATGATGGTTAGATCTGCTTTTAAAGTATCAGAAACCTCCTGTATTCGGGCCTCAATCGTAGCAACCAACTCCGTTTTCATTTCAACTATCTCAGAGCGTAGTAGTTTGATGTCCTCGAGAATGTTCATTTCAGCGCCGCCAGGCCAAGCCGCCCCCCCCCCGGGTAAAGTGTGAGTCCCCGGGCCGTCAGGCTCAGGAGAGGGCGGTGATGAGAGTGGGTCTTGTAGGCCGGGTTTTCTCAAAGTCATGCTTTTGGCCTTATGTTTCGTCGACATGCTGACATTTGGAAGCAAAGTAGTCTTGGTTTTTACGGAAAGGGATCACCAAAATAATATATGAAAATAAATACGGTTCTGCTGCAAAATTCACATAAACTTTAAAAATACCACGGGAGCAAACGGAAAACACGTCAGTCGCACATGGCGTCTCTCCAATCCCCCTCACAGACATTATTTTAACAGTTTTAGAAACTTCAGAGGGTTTTCTATCCAATTCTACCAAGTATATGCATATCCTAGCTTCTGGGCCAGAGTAACAGGCAGATTACTTTGGGCACATCAGTCGTCCGAAATTCCGAACAAAAACAGGTTAGAGTGTTTGTGTGTCTCTTCACTCCGTGTTGTGTCATGAGGTATTGTTTTCTCTGTTTTAATATCTGATTTTACTGCTCAGTTACTTGATGTGGAAGAGAGTTCCATTTAGTCATGGCTCCATGTAGTACTGCACATTTCCCAGAGTCTGTTCTGGACTTGGGGACTGTGAAGAGACCCCTGGTGGCATGTCTTGTGCGGTATGTATAGGTGTTTGAGCTGTGTGTTAGCTGCTTGAACAGACAGTTTGGTGCTTTCAACACGTCAATACCTCTCACAAAGACAAGTACTGATGCAGTCAATCTCTCCTCAACTTTGAGCCAGTAGAGATTGACAAACACCATACTGATATTGGCCCTCTATGTACATTTAATGCCAGTCATGCTACTCTGCTTTGAGCCAACTGGAATTGGCTTTTTTTGTGGCACTTGACCATATAACTGGGCCGTAGTCCAGGTGTGATAAAACTAAGGCCTGTAGGACTTGTTTTGTTGATTGTGATGTCAAGAAATAAGAGCAGCTCTTTATCACAGACAGACCTCTTTCCATCTTCGCTACCGTTGAATCAATATGTTTTGATGTCAGTTTGCAATCTAAGGTTACACCATGTAGTTTAGTCTCCTCAACTTGCTAAATTGCCATATTATTCATTACAAGATTTAGATGAGGTTTGGGGTTTAGCAAATACAATGCTTTTAGTTTTTGTTATATAACAGGACTAGCTTATTACTTGCCACCCATTCTAAAACTGACCGCAGCTCTTTGTTAGCTGCTGCAGTGATTTAATTTGCTATGCTAGCTGACGTGTATGATGTTGAGTCATCAGCGTACATAGACACACAGGCTTTACACAATATTACTGGTAGGTCATGAGTAAAAATAGCAAAAAAGTTGAGAGGGGGGAGGGTGGGGGAGATATGGGAAGGGAGAATGAAGGAAATTAGGGAAAAACTGCAAAGAAAATTACATTCTGGCGCTAAATGGTTCCAATTATCTGTGCCATCTATTTGGGAAAAAACTGGGGTTTGGATGTACTGAGGAGAATACTGGAGCTGTGGAGGTCACTAGAGGTTAGTTGTGTGTGATGAGACTGCACATATTAACAAGCCACTTCATGCACAGTTCATTACAGCAAATGAGCCAATGATTGAAGAATATTTGTTTTTTAAATTGAGTCTGAACTAAATTGAGTCTGAAACGCTCTACTAAAATGTGTTTATGTATGTACATTTAACAGTTATAGGTGTTTCAGAATCTAAAGTTGAAAAAAAAAAAAATGTTTAACATTGTGCTTTCGGTGTTGCGCTGTGTGTATGAGTTTGGGCCTGGTGTTGTGCTGTGTGTATGAGTTTGGACCTGGTGTTGTGCTGTGTGTATGAGTTTGGGCCTGTTCTGCAAGTGTGTGTTTGTGGGAAATTGGGCCAGGGTTCCTGGGGTAGCCATGCAACATTTCAGGCTGATGATACCTCTGTGTGTGTAATGAGAAGAAATTAGGTTCGACTGGTGATGTTAACCCACTTATAAAATCTGCCTCCCTTTAAAGGGTGTTAGAAAACCACAATTACCCCCCTGACATTTTTTTTCTGCATGATTTATGAAGTGAACATTGCTTCCCCCTCCTCTAGCCCCAGCCCCCGTTTCCCTAGGTAGAGCAATAAAGGGAAGTTAAGGGACGGTATTGATCAAGAAAAAATTGTCTTTGATTTGCCTGGGAGAGAGGAGGGCTACTGATGAGTTTCTCTCCATCTTCCCCACCTAACCACCACCCAGGGCCGTGTCTAGCCTTTTGGGGGCCCTAAGCGGGCAAAACATTTTAGTGACAGTAGAGAGAAATGTATATTTTAAAGTGAATTTCCTGCAATACACATTTTGCCCTGACTTATGCCATGTTAATAATATCAGAGTGAGAGTGACTAACAAATCAGTGGAGGTCCCCTGGAGGTCAAGGCCCCTGGGCAGGTTCCCGTGCATTGCGTAACCGGTCAGTATTAGGCCATGATAGCTGGCTAGACTAATTTACCAATCTAAAAATTGATAGCTGACATGGCTAATTGAGTGACTGACATAACAAGAGAAATTGATGATGCGCAACCAAACGTTGAACTTTAACCTTGTGTATTCTACTATTCAAACTCTAATTGTATTTTTAATTTCACCTTTATTTAACCAGGTAGGCCAGTTGAGAACAAGTTCTCATTTACAACTGCGACCTGGCCAAGATGAAGCAAAGCAGTGTGACAAAAACAACAACACAGAGTTACACATGGGATAAACAAACGTACAGTCAATAACACAATAGAAAAATCTATATACAGTGTGTGCAGATGTAGTAAGATTAGGGAGGTAAGGCAATAAATAGGTCATAGTGGCGAAATAATTACAGTTAAAAATGTAAGCAGTAAGTTGAGACGCTGACTGAGTACCTAAATAATACGAATACAACTTTTTTGGGGTTGAGGGCCCGCTAGCGGCATGGGGCCCTAAGTGACAGCTTATGTCGCTTATGCCTGGAGCCGGCCCTGCCACCACCCCCCACCCCTTCTCCCCACTCCACCTCCTCCCTCTGGCTGTCTGGCCACCCGCCACGTGTGAAAAAGCTTTCAACTCAGATCATCGTCTCCACTTCCACCTTTAATTGGCCATATGTGTCACCACCACCCTGCTGTTATTGGTGGAGAGGAAAAGGGGTGGGAGGGCAGAAGGATGTGACAGGGTGTGTGTGCAGATTTATTTGTTTATTACAAACGCTTGTCTGCATCCCAAATGGCACCTTGTTCATAGCCGCAGGAAGTAGGGGTGCTGAAGGTGCTGCAGCACCCCCTGAAAAAAAAATCTCCCAAAAGTAGTGCACTATGACACTATTTGCTTACATAGTGCACTAATTTTGACCATAGCCCTTATGGAACCTATTCAAAAGTAATGTCCTACTGTAGGTAAAAGTATGCCATTGTGTGCAGACCTTGACCGTTAGAGGGGAGGTGTGTTACGGGGATGAATAAATGAATAAGGGAGATGGGGATAGAGATGCTCTAACATTAAGTGGTCTCAGCAGACATGATCTAGAGCATCAGTATGAATGGCACATACTGGTACTACAGTACAATACCCACAGAAGCAGCAACACATTCCTCATGACATTCAGCAAGCATTCATTAACATGCATTAACCTTTACTCCTGATCACAGGAAGTGAAGCAGCAGTTACCTCTAAACTTTAAGGCAGGGGTTTATTTTCCTCTGCAGTGAGGATACTGAGAAAGGGTATTTGAAAAACAAACACACGAGTTGAAACAACAGCTCACATTCTGAACAACTAGCATGACGCGGTGAAGTGCGTATTGATGACATCATCCGAGCTGGGTCCATTTTTACCCAATGTCAGTTATACTGCACCGTCTCCAGACATGTCTGTGATGAAGGAGAAAGGGATAGAGGGAGGGAAAGTCAGTTTTTTTGGGATAAGGGTCCACCCTCCTTCCTTGCTCTAAATGGCAAATGTCACAGCCAGGAGATAGAGATGAGAAGAGCGAGAGAGAGAGAGCGAGAGAGAGGGATGATTGGCTGATGGGAGTGTGGTGGAGCAGGAGCTTACAGAAGCCAATATCTCTCTGCAGTGGGGGTGATCAACCAAAGCCAAGCAGTGTGGCTGGCAGAGATCGCAGAGTTGGCAGTGCCAGGGTGCTGGAGGGGTAGCCTGCAGGGTCTAGAGACACATGGTGGAGAGCACATGCAAATACACATACAGTATAGTGACCTCAGCCCATACACCCCCTCCCTCACCCACTAGTCATGCAGCTGACACACACCAAACCTGGGTGGTAGGGCTAACAAATATCTTGGAAATGATTACAACTAGAGAACATTTTCAACAGTGCTCTTACTGCAGAACGTTTTAGTATGTCAAGATTAGTTTAGAAGGTAACTGTTACACTGTCAATTTAGGATTCATTAATTATAGATTGTCAAGTAGGCTCTGCGTGTCCGGGTTAGATCCCTTATACCATGGCAACAACAGAAATGACTACATGCCAATTTATCTTGCAGGGATCTGAATGTCCAATAGCTAGTAGAGACAAGACACAACAGAACGAAAATCAACAGTAGCTTAAAGATAATGCTACAAATATCTGGAATTCTAGTAAGCTAGATATTAAACCTTTGCCAAACAAAGGCAACTCACTCAATCAGCTTATAGCGCCAATGTGATAAATGTCTGGGGCTGTGACATAAACAACTCCATTTTGTAAACAGATGACAGGAAGAATAAAAATAGCTAAAAATCAACACTGAAATGAGTCAATGTAGGTCGAACTGTACTTAGCTAACCCTCCTGATACCAGGTTCAGGGTTTAATCAGATACGCGGTAATCCACAGTAACTGACAAACACATATCTTGTCATTGCTTTTGTTTAGGAGTTTTTGGAGGTCTAACTGCATTGGAGCTGTCTAATCCACAAGCAGCTCCCGTCGCTATACCTGTTGCAGACATCACCAAGTCACATGTCCCGAGTCACATTAGTAGAAATCCATTGCGGCGTGTTACACGTTCTAACACTGGAATGTGGAATGTAATCTACACCTTGATTAGGCTGATAGGAATCCTTATTATTTAGTTAAAGGAATTTGATTTTGAGTGTCATTAGTTTTATATGGCCTTTCTCTTTCTGAACTTCTAACGCAGTTAGGATATAAGGACGGGTGTGGTTTCATGGCCAAAAGAGCCCCCGCTCACCGATTTGACAGCTCTAGCGCAGTTACACCTCGAAACACCTCCTAAACTAAATCAATGAAAAGCAATGTGTTTGTCGGCTAACCAGGGTTAACGCTGATCTGATTAAATCCAGGCCCAGATCCACGGGGCGTGAACCTAGACATGTACATTTCAGCCAACTGCTAACCTCTGTCTGTCTCTATGTACATCCAGGTACTGTAGAACCAACCCATCAATACCTGGAACTACCCAGTAGAAGTTTCTAGAACCAGGCAGAGGCTAACAGAGTCTGTCTGTGTGGTGGCACTGTTCTCCTCTGCAGGGGCTTATTGAGACACAAAGGACCTTTGGAAAGACAGGGTACCATGTGATGTCCATCTACCATTGTCTGTCTGTTCGTCTATCTATCCATTCATAAAATAACGGTGTTGAAATAACATTTACTGCTGGTTTGATATGGATTTGCTGACACACACTGTAAATGGTCAACTTTTCATTTTGTGAATGCAACCCTGTCTAATTTAAAAAAGGTCTGTCTGTCTGTCCCTCCCTCCGTCCGTCCGTCCGTCCGTCCGTCCGTCTGTCCGTCCGTCCGTCCGTCCGTCTGTCCGTCTGTCCGTCTGTCTCTCCGTCTGTCTGTCTGTCTGTCTGTCTGTCTGTCTGTCTGTCTGTCTGTCTGTCTGTCTGTCTGTCTGTCTGTCTGTCTGTCTGTCTGTCT
>NC_036860.1:72801156-72812308 GCF_002910315.2 Salvelinus sp. IW2-2015
GTTTTCATTTCAACTATCTCAGAGCGTAGTAGTTTGATGTCCTCGAGAATGTTCATTTCAGCGCCGCCAGGCCAAGCCGCCCCCCCCCCCGGGTAAAGTGTGAGTCCCCGGGCCGTCAGGCTCAGGAGAGGGCGGTGATGAGAGTGGGTCTTGTAGGCCGGGTTTTCTCAAAGTCATGCTTTTGGCCTTATGTTTCGTCGACATGCTGACATTTGGAAGCAAAGTAGTCTTGGTTTTTACGGAAAGGGATCACCAAAATAATATATGAAAATAAATACGGTTCTGCTGCAAAATTCACATAAACTTTAAAAATACCACGGGAGCAAACGGAAAACACGTCAGTCGCACATGGCGTCTCTCCAATCCCCCTCACAGACATTATTTTAACAGTTTTAGAAACTTCAGAGGGTTTTCTATCCAATTCTACCAAGTATATGCATATCCTAGCTTCTGGGCCAGAGTAACAGGCAGATTACTTTGGGCACATCAGTCGTCCGAAATTCCGAACAAAAACAGGTTAGAGTGTTTGTGTGTCTCTTCACTCCGTGTTGTGTCATGAGGTATTGTTTTCTCTGTTTTAATATCTGATTTTACTGCTCAGTTACTTGATGTGGAAGAGAGTTCCATTTAGTCATGGCTCCATGTAGTACTGCACATTTCCCAGAGTCTGTTCTGGACTTGGGGACTGTGAAGAGACCCCTGGTGGCATGTCTTGTGCGGTATGTATAGGTGTTTGAGCTGTGTGTTAGCTGCTTGAACAGACAGTTTGGTGCTTTCAACACGTCAATACCTCTCACAAAGACAAGTACTGATGCAGTCAATCTCTCCTCAACTTTGAGCCAGTAGAGATTGACAAACACCATACTGATATTGGCCCTCTATGTACATTTAATGCCAGTCATGCTACTCTGCTTTGAGCCAACTGGAATTGGCTTTTTTTGTGGCACTTGACCATATAACTGGGCCGTAGTCCAGGTGTGATAAAACTAAGGCCTGTAGGACTTGTTTTGTTGATTGTGATGTCAAGAAATAAGAGCAGCTCTTTATCACAGACAGACCTCTTTCCATCTTCGCTACCGTTGAATCAATATGTTTTGATGTCAGTTTGCAATCTAAGGTTACACCATGTAGTTTAGTCTCCTCAACTTGCTAAATTGCCATATTATTCATTACAAGATTTAGATGAGGTTTGGGGTTTAGCAAATACAATGCTTTTAGTTTTTGTTATATAACAGGACTAGCTTATTACTTGCCACCCATTCTAAAACTGACCGCAGCTCTTTGTTAGCTGCTGCAGTGATTTAATTTGCTATGCTAGCTGACGTGTATGATGTTGAGTCATCAGCGTACATAGACACACAGGCTTTACACAATATTACTGGTAGGTCATGAGTAAAAATAGCAAAAAAGTTGAGAGGGGGGAGGGTGGGGGAGATATGGGAAGGGAGAATGAAGGAAATTAGGGAAAAACTGCAAAGAAAATTACATTCTGGCGCTAAATGGTTCCAATTATCTGTGCCATCTATTTGGGAAAAAACTGGGGTTTGGATGTACTGAGGAGAATACTGGAGCTGTGGAGGTCACTAGAGGTTAGTTGTGTGTGATGAGACTGCACATATTAACAAGCCACTTCATGCACAGTTCATTACAGCAAATGAGCCAATGATTGAAGAATATTTGTTTTTTAAATTGAGTCTGAACTAAATTGAGTCTGAAACGCTCTACTAAAATGTGTTTATGTATGTACATTTAACAGTTATAGGTGTTTCAGAATCTAAAGTTGAAAAAAAAAAAAATGTTTAACATTGTGCTTTCGGTGTTGCGCTGTGTGTATGAGTTTGGGCCTGGTGTTGTGCTGTGTGTATGAGTTTGGACCTGGTGTTGTGCTGTGTGTATGAGTTTGGGCCTGTTCTGCAAGTGTGTGTTTGTGGGAAATTGGGCCAGGGTTCCTGGGGTAGCCATGCAACATTTCAGGCTGATGATACCTCTGTGTGTGTAATGAGAAGAAATTAGGTTCGACTGGTGATGTTAACCCACTTATAAAATCTGCCTCCCTTTAAAGGGTGTTAGAAAACCACAATTACCCCCCTGACATTTTTTTTCTGCATGATTTATGAAGTGAACATTGCTTCCCCCTCCTCTAGCCCCAGCCCCCGTTTCCCTAGGTAGAGCAATAAAGGGAAGTTAAGGGACGGTATTGATCAAGAAAAAATTGTCTTTGATTTGCCTGGGAGAGAGGAGGGCTACTGATGAGTTTCTCTCCATCTTCCCCACCTAACCACCACCCAGGGCCGTGTCTAGCCTTTTGGGGGCCCTAAGCGGGCAAAACATTTTAGTGACAGTAGAGAGAAATGTATATTTTAAAGTGAATTTCCTGCAATACACATTTTGCCCTGACTTATGCCATGTTAATAATATCAGAGTGAGAGTGACTAACAAATCAGTGGAGGTCCCCTGGAGGTCAAGGCCCCTGGGCAGGTTCCCGTGCATTGCGTAACCGGTCAGTATTAGGCCATGATAGCTGGCTAGACTAATTTACCAATCTAAAAATTGATAGCTGACATGGCTAATTGAGTGACTGACATAACAAGAGAAATTGATGATGCGCAACCAAACGTTGAACTTTAACCTTGTGTATTCTACTATTCAAACTCTAATTGTATTTTTAATTTCACCTTTATTTAACCAGGTAGGCCAGTTGAGAACAAGTTCTCATTTACAACTGCGACCTGGCCAAGATGAAGCAAAGCAGTGTGACAAAAACAACAACACAGAGTTACACATGGGATAAACAAACGTACAGTCAATAACACAATAGAAAAATCTATATACAGTGTGTGCAGATGTAGTAAGATTAGGGAGGTAAGGCAATAAATAGGTCATAGTGGCGAAATAATTACAGTTAAAAATGTAAGCAGTAAGTTGAGACGCTGACTGAGTACCTAAATAATACGAATACAACTTTTTTGGGGTTGAGGGCCCGCTAGCGGCATGGGGCCCTAAGTGACAGCTTATGTCGCTTATGCCTGGAGCCGGCCCTGCCACCACCCCCCACCCCTTCTCCCCACTCCACCTCCTCCCTCTGGCTGTCTGGCCACCCGCCACGTGTGAAAAAGCTTTCAACTCAGATCATCGTCTCCACTTCCACCTTTAATTGGCCATATGTGTCACCACCACCCTGCTGTTATTGGTGGAGAGGAAAAGGGGTGGGAGGGCAGAAGGATGTGACAGGGTGTGTGTGCAGATTTATTTGTTTATTACAAACGCTTGTCTGCATCCCAAATGGCACCTTGTTCATAGCCGCAGGAAGTAGGGGTGCTGAAGGTGCTGCAGCACCCCCTGAAAAAAAAATCTCCCAAAAGTAGTGCACTATGACACTATTTGCTTACATAGTGCACTAATTTTGACCATAGCCCTTATGGAACCTATTCAAAAGTAATGTCCTACTGTAGGTAAAAGTATGCCATTGTGTGCAGACCTTGACCGTTAGAGGGGAGGTGTGTTACGGGGATGAATAAATGAATAAGGGAGATGGGGATAGAGATGCTCTAACATTAAGTGGTCTCAGCAGACATGATCTAGAGCATCAGTATGAATGGCACATACTGGTACTACAGTACAATACCCACAGAAGCAGCAACACATTCCTCATGACATTCAGCAAGCATTCATTAACATGCATTAACCTTTACTCCTGATCACAGGAAGTGAAGCAGCAGTTACCTCTAAACTTTAAGGCAGGGGTTTATTTTCCTCTGCAGTGAGGATACTGAGAAAGGGTATTTGAAAAACAAACACACGAGTTGAAACAACAGCTCACATTCTGAACAACTAGCATGACGCGGTGAAGTGCGTATTGATGACATCATCCGAGCTGGGTCCATTTTTACCCAATGTCAGTTATACTGCACCGTCTCCAGACATGTCTGTGATGAAGGAGAAAGGGATAGAGGGAGGGAAAGTCAGTTTTTTTGGGATAAGGGTCCACCCTCCTTCCTTGCTCTAAATGGCAAATGTCACAGCCAGGAGATAGAGATGAGAAGAGCGAGAGAGAGAGAGCGAGAGAGAGGGATGATTGGCTGATGGGAGTGTGGTGGAGCAGGAGCTTACAGAAGCCAATATCTCTCTGCAGTGGGGGTGATCAACCAAAGCCAAGCAGTGTGGCTGGCAGAGATCGCAGAGTTGGCAGTGCCAGGGTGCTGGAGGGGTAGCCTGCAGGGTCTAGAGACACATGGTGGAGAGCACATGCAAATACACATACAGTATAGTGACCTCAGCCCATACACCCCCTCCCTCACCCACTAGTCATGCAGCTGACACACACCAAACCTGGGTGGTAGGGCTAACAAATATCTTGGAAATGATTACAACTAGAGAACATTTTCAACAGTGCTCTTACTGCAGAACGTTTTAGTATGTCAAGATTAGTTTAGAAGGTAACTGTTACACTGTCAATTTAGGATTCATTAATTATAGATTGTCAAGTAGGCTCTGCGTGTCCGGGTTAGATCCCTTATACCATGGCAACAACAGAAATGACTACATGCCAATTTATCTTGCAGGGATCTGAATGTCCAATAGCTAGTAGAGACAAGACACAACAGAACGAAAATCAACAGTAGCTTAAAGATAATGCTACAAATATCTGGAATTCTAGTAAGCTAGATATTAAACCTTTGCCAAACAAAGGCAACTCACTCTATCAGCTTTTAGCACCAATGTGATAAATGTCTGGGGCTGTGACGTACTCCATTTTGTAAACAGAAGACAGGAAGAATGAAAATAGATAGAAATCAACACTGAAATGAGTCAATGCAGGTCGAACTGTACCACCTCTTAGCTAAACCTCTTGACACTAGGGCCAGGGTTTAATCAGATCAGCGGTAATCCACAGTAACTGACAAACGCATATCTTGTCCTTGCTTTTGTTTCGGCGGTTTCGGATGTTCTAACTGCATTGGAGCTGTCAAATCCACAAGTGGCTCCCGGTCGCTATACCTATTGCAGACATCACCAAGTCACATTAGTAGAAATCGATTGCGGCGTGTTACACGTTCTAACACTGGAATGTGGAATGTACTCTACACCTTGATTAGGCTGATATAAATCCTTATTATTTAGTTAAAGGATTTTGAATTTGAGTGTCATTATTTTTATAGGGACGGGTGTGGTTTCATGGCCAAAATAGCCGCCGCTCACCGATTTGACAGCTCTAGCGCAGTTACACCTCCAACACCCAATGAAAAGCAATGTGTTTGTCAGCTAACCAGGGTTCACGCTGATCTGATTAAATCCTGGCCCAGATCCACGGGTATGCACATTTCAGCCAACTGCTATCCTTTATTTGTCTCTGTGTACATCCAAGGTACTGTAGAACCAACCCATCAATACCTTCTAGAACCAGGCAGAGGCTAACAGAGTCTGTCTGTGTGGTGGCACTGTTCTCCTGTGCAGGGGCTTATTGAGACACAAAGGACCTTTGGAAAGACAGGGTACCATATGATGTCCATCTACCATTGTTCGTCTGTTCGTCTATCTATCCATTCCTAAAATAACCGTGTTGAAATAACATTTACTGCTGGTTTGGTATGGATTTGCTGACACACAGAGTAAATGGTCAACTTTTCATGTTGTGAATGCAACCCTTTCTAATTTAAAAAAGGTCTGTCTGTCTGTCTCCCTCGCTCTTCTCACCACTGTCTCCTTCTCTCTGACTCGCCCTGTGTCTGGGCTGTCTGGGCTGCTGATAGATGAGTATCTGCCCTGGGATTATGTACTGCGAGCTGCTAATAATGTTGAAGAGCCTCCTGGGCTCTCAATCCCTGAGCAACGGCGCAATAAAGCCGGGAGCTGGGAAATACATGGCTATTTAATGGAATCGCCTGTCCAGGAGCTGAGGGGAGCTTCAGTGCCGAGCTATATTTACAGTTAGCCCCCATGCCTCTTCCTTGTCCGCCTCACCTCGCCTGCCTGCCAGCCCCCTCAGAGGACAACAGGCATCTGCCGCTCCGCTCGGCAATTCCTCGATGCTTCCTCCCACCCACGCCACCCGCCACCGCCACAAGCACACACTCTGCTCACACAGCCAATAAAGTAAAAGCCAACCAGTATAGAGTCAACCAGTCACGTGTCGGAAGTGGCAAAAGGCCAGGCAAAAGTCAAATGGGTGACACGTGATCGAGGTGAGATGAGCTAATGCTCCCACGAAAGCTGTCAGATAGACAGTGCCACKTTGTTAAYAACAAGTGAGTTGTTCACTTTTTGGTTGCCGGTGCCGTAGTTGTTACGTCTGTCTTTTTTCAGACCTTGTCATTAATTTGCACCATCTGTCTCACACCGAAGTCAAAAACAACTGTGACACGATGCACCRCTTCTTCCGTCTTCTCTTTCTATTTATACTGCGATAACGAGAAATCAGCACAGGGATGGCATGGCTCTGGCTGCCACACGGGCACACACCTCCATCTTCCAGGGCCATATGGCTCATCAACAGCGGGGGGTCCGTTGACTCCTCTGACTCTGGGGCAAGAAGGGGCACAGACCTTTACTTTATCTATTCACAGATTTGACATCAAGATCCACAGCACCACATATACTCTAGACTGAACCCCCTAACATCAATTCAACTCACTGTGTGTCTCCATGATAACCTCTGTCTCACATCTCCTTGTAAGTGTTATAGCACAACAACTGACAGGTGGGGTGATTGTGTGAGAACAGTGATGATTAGTTTTGTTGAGAAAGTCGTTGGTCTCACAGGCAATATGAGCCGTGTTTCTGGCCTCCGGACACGCTAGGGGTCTTGGTCGTCCGTCCTCCATGCGGGACGCTGTGTCCACACGCGTTGACCCCGGCACTGGGCTTGTGTGTGCGCAGTGTGTCAGGACCCGAGAGCGAGCGACTCCGCATGACTCATTACACGCTCTTGGACTGTTTTAACGGACACAGATTGACAGCCGCACACATGCAATGTTTAAGGCAGCATCCCGGCACGGAATCTTTCTAATCTGGTGTCAGACCCGCTCCAGAACAGCAGGCATTGGCACAGCCAACTGTCTTATATCCCCACAGTAAGATATACACACATACTCTCACATAGAGTACACACACACACACACAAACAATCGCAAACACAAACAGACATATAGGACATAGAAAGCTATGCATGCAGACACACTCCCACACTCACACACACAGTAGTTCCTGATGGTCGGAACACATCGCTTGGCCACAGCATAGTGACTCTTGATTCTGGATTCAGTTGAGCACTTCCCTTGCCTCAGTCGGCATTCTGATCTCTGTCTCAATTGATTCCTTGGAGGAGGTGGGGAAGCTCAGCTCTCTTTGTTCTGGGTGGAACTTAGTTGCCCTCCGTTGTGCACAGGGTCGACAGAGGTTAGTAATTGAAAGCGACATCATTACGCAAAGCTTTGTCATGCTTCCCGCATCCATTCCCAGGACCCTCTCACTCTCTGGGTTCCATCTCGGAGGCTATTGTCTAGGTCAAGCGCTGGAACACAAAACGCTAACGCTGCACCGAATCACCTCGGCCGTCTTCCTCGAACCCGACCAATCCAACATTTCAATACAGCAGTCAACTAGTTTTATTTTCCTTCTTTCTTCCTTCCCCTTGGTCTTCGTCACAATCAGCAAACATTTAACCAGCCTATTCAGTTCACAACTCAGGCCATTGTAGATAGGCATGGCTTGAGTCATGCAAGTACTATACAGTCCCCAATGTGTGTGTTCTAAGCATCCTTCCTACACACACTCTGGCTTTTGTCAGGGAAGGCTGTGTAGAGGTTTGAATTTCTGGGTGTTTAAAAAAAAAGGAATTCCACTTTTGCAACCTTGAATTTCTTACTGAAAGAAGTTGAACTACAGTATTGGTTAAAACTTTATTTGGATAGACCATCTGTAGATGCTCTATAGACTATCTACAGACTATCAGTACAATTTCAACTAACTATCTACTAACCCTAGTTCTAACCCTAACCCTAACCCTTATCCTAACCCTAATCTTAACCCTTACCCTAACTGTTATTCTGAACCTAATCCTAACCGTAACCTTGGCAGGTAGTTGTTGTCAACAGATAGTTTGTTGATAGTATGATCATCTGTAGAGTATGGTGTGAGAATGGTGTGACCAGTACAATGGCATAGACAGTCATCTTTTCATGATTTTATATCGACAGTAGGTTGACCAAACCTACCAAGGCAGAAGCTAAATAAAATATTTTGGGGGCAGAGTAGATAAGTGGATATTGAACATTTTAGATTTGAGATCTCATCAAGAGATGAGCACCACTGACTTGAAATGTCCAATTTCTACTGTAATATGTACTGTAATGTTAAGAAAAAAGAGAAACCCTGTGTACAGCAGTGCGTCAAGATAAAGTGCTGGTTTTGGCAGGTACAACTAGTATTCAAAAACATGTTTTTTACACTTGTTTTGTGTACAGTAATATACTGTCCTAATGGTTACTCTAGTACAGTATTAACTAGGTTGGTCTAACTCAACTGACCGCACGTTCCCCTTGCTCTCCCGCAGGGTACGTGTGGTAGTGACCCGATCCAGGGTCCAAACCCCAGCTGGATCCCAGCTCTGGCAGGAAGCCCAGCCCCACGCTGACTCTGGCCCTCTGTTTCTGGGCCAAGACCAACACCAGCAGACACGAAACAGTGACCCCCGTGGAGCACCAAGCTGACGGAGCAGCCAGCTGACCATGCAGGGTTCACTGACCACACTAAGCACAATGACCACGAGGCATTGACCAAGAAGTAATGTCCAGCAGAGATATTCTTATGACCCAGCCAAAGTCAGTTACTCTCATTCTGATGGACCCCTTCAGTCATTTCATAACATCGCAGTCTCCCTAAAGAACAGTACAGTTGAAGTCGGAAGTTTACATACACTTAGGTTGGAGTCCTTAAAACTCGTTTTTCAACCACTCCACAAATTTCATGTTAACAAACTAGAGTTTTGGCAAGTCGGTTAGGACATCTACTTTGTGCATGACACGAGTAAATTTTCTAACAATTGTTTACAGACTTACAGTGAATTATAAGTGAAACAAACAATTGTTGTATCACAATTCCAGTAGGTCAGAAGTGTACATACACTAAGTTGACTGTGCCTTTAAACAGCTTGGAAAATTCCAGAAAATTATGTCATGGCTTGAGAATCTTCTGATAGGCTAATTGACATCATTTGAGTCAATTGGAGGTGTACCTGTGGATGTATTTCAAGGCCTACCTTCAAACTCAGTGCATCTTTGCTTGACATAATGGGAAAATCAAAAGAAATCAGCCAAGAAAAACATTTGTAGACTTCCACAAGTCTGGTTCATCCTTGGGAGCAATTTCCAAACGCCTGGCGGTACCACGTTCATCTGTACAAACAATAGTATACATGTATAAATACCATAGGACCACGCAGCCGTCAGCCCGCTCAGGAAGGAGACGCGTTCTGTCTCCTAGAGATGAACGTACTTTGGTGTGAAAAGTGCAAATCAATCCCAGAACAACAGCAAAGGCCCTTCTGAAGATGCTGGAGGGAACAGGTACAAAAGTATCTATATCCACAGTAAAACTAATCCTATATTGACATAACCTGAAAGGCCACTCAGCAAGGAAGAAGCCACTGCTCCAAAACTGCCATAAAAAAGCCAGACTACGGTTTGCAACTGCACATGGGGACAAAGATCGTACTTTTTGGAGAAATGTCCTCTGGTCTGATGAAACAAAAATAGAACTGTTTGGCCATAATGACCATTGTTATGTTTAGAGGAGAAAGGGGGAGGCTTGAAAGCCGAAGAACACAATCCCAACCGTGATGCACGGGGGTGGCAGCATCATGTTGTGGGGGTGCTTTGCTGCAGGAGGGACTGGTGCACTTCACAAAATAGATGGCATCATAATGAAGGAAAATTATGTTGATATATTGATGCGACATCTCAAGACATCAGTCAGGAAGTTAAAGCTTGGTCGCAAATGGGTCTTCCAAATGGACAATGACCACAAGCATACTTCCAAAGTTGTGGCAAAATGGCTTAAGGACAGCAAAGTCAAGGTATTGGAGTGGCCATCACAAAGCCCTGACCTCAATCCTATAGAAAATTTGTGGGTAGAACTGAAAAAGTGTGTGCGAGCAAGGAGGCCTTCAAACCTGACTCAGTTACACCAGCTCTGTCGGGAGGAATGGGACAAAATTCCCCCAATTTATTGTGGGAAGCTTGTGGAAGGCTACCCGAAATGTTTGACCCAAGTTAAACAATTTAAAGGCAATGCTACCAAATACTAATTGAGTGTATGTCAACTTCTGACCCACTGGGAATGTGATGAAAGAAATAAAATCCGAAATAAATAATTCTCTCTACTATTATTCTGACATATCACATTCTTAAAATAAAGTTCCTAACTGACCTCAGACAGGGAATTGTTATTGGGATTAAATGTCAGGAATTGTGAAAAACTGAGTTTAAATGTAAGGTGTATGTAAACTTCCGACTTCAACTGTACATTAAGGTCACATTAAGTCTGTATTTACTGTGTGTCTATAAGGCAAAGTACCATTCATACTCGTGTTCAGACGTGTTTATAATCCTGTAGAGTTTCTCGGGATAGGTGTTTGTTCTCCTCTTGGTCCTTTGTTACTTTCCAGAGGCATCTCTATTGATCTCAGCCCCACAAGGGAAGGAGCATTGTGTTTTTACCCGGTGAGTCAGACACTTTCCCTGGGCAAGGAGGCTTTGAGTTACCCCTTCTATGAACCTAAGTCCCTTCTTCATCTACCATTCCTATCCATTCTATATTGTTTCTCTATATCTTCTGAGAGAACTCTAGTTTCACACTGTGCTATGGCTTCTGACACGTTAGACTATGGCAGGCTCATAATAGAGGACCTCTGACAAGTTAAGTATATATGTACTAGAAGTCCTCACAACAATAGTAAACTAACTAAAATTCAGAGAAGTAAAGACATTTTGCTGGTCCTCACTTGTTAAAAGGCTATTTTAGGGTTTGGTTTAGGGTTAGGGTTAGGGTTAAGGGTTAGGGTTAAGGTTAGGGGTTAGGATTTTGAATGGGAATCAATTATTGGTCCCAAAAAGTCCTCACAAGTATATTAAGACATAGATGTGTGTGTGTGTGT
>NC_036860.1:72816261-72818625 GCF_002910315.2 Salvelinus sp. IW2-2015
GGTGTGTGTGTGGTGTTGTGTGTGTTGGTGTGTGTTGTGTGTGTGGTGTGTGTGTGTGTGTGTGTGTGTGTGTGTGTGTGTGTGTGTGTGTGTGTGTGTGTGTGTGTGTGGTGTGTTGTGTGTGTGTGTGTGTGTGTGTGTGTGTGTGGTGTGTGTGCGTGTGTGTGCGTGTGTGTGTGCGTGTGTGTGCGTGTGTGTGCGTGTGTGTGCGTGTGTGTGTGTGTGTGTGTGTGTGTGTTGTGTGTGTGTGTGTGTGTGTGTGTGTGTGTGTGTGCTCTGTATATATGTGACACCACAGAGACCTGAGGAGTGACAGACTGCAGGAGTACGTCACTCCTCAGGTGATGCCCATGCGGCCCAGAGACAGATCATGGCATTGTATGAATTATACACACTCTGGAAGCCGTCTCCACTCAGGGTCGTGTGAGAGAGGAGAGGAGAGCAGCAGCCAAGGGGGACTGAGAAGCAGCTCTGACTGCATTGATCCTGCCAGACAGCAGCATCGGGCTCCAGAGCGAGGCGGAGAAGAAGCACTTTTCCATTTAGCGCCTGACAATATCCAAGCTTTCTATTCATTTCCTGTCTTTCAGGCCAAAGGAAATGAATCAAAGGGCTGTCAAGGATAGGCTCAGGAGTGCTCCTGCAATATGAGGTGTTGAGGAGAGAAAGTACCTTTGATATTTAAGGTTTATTAATTCTTTATGGACTTAGGGCTATGATATGGGACCACGTTGCTACACTGTGGATACTAAAGCTAACAGAGCTGGAGGTTAATTCCTTCTGCCCACTCACTCACTCACTCACTCTTTCTCTCACTCACTCTTTCTCGCTCCCTCTCCAGAGCAATTCTCTCACTGTTTCTGTGTGCTGTTAGGTCACAGTACTAATGAAAAAGAATGCTTGTCGAGTTAAGAGACTATGTTAAGATCAATAGTCTGGTATCCTCGGGGATAAAGAGCGGGCTGATTATTGCTGATTGGGAGCCTTAGTGGATCAATGCTCCTGATTGGTCCTGTCGTTGTCTGATGGATGCTTTGTCCCCCCGCTATTGGGCAATCTAGCCAATAAAGAAGGGAAACCGATGTTGACCAACATTGAGTGTTCATGTAATCTAACATTCATATACATGCTAGAGATTCAGGTTCCTCTGTGTCCACATCACTAAGGATCTATCATGGTCCACACACACTAACGCAGCCGTGAAGAGGGCACGACAACGCCTCTTCCCCCTCAGGAGGCTGAAAAGATTTGGGTCCTCAGATCCTCAAAAAGTCCTCAGCTGCACCACTGAGAGCATCTTGACTGGCTGCATCACCACCTGGTATGGCAACTGCTTGGCACCCGACTGCAAGGCGATACAGAGGGTAGTACGTACAGCCTCATACTGTACATCACTGGGGCCGAGCTCCCTGCCATCCAGGACCTCTATACCTGGCAGTCAGAGGAAGGCCCTACAAATTGTCAAAGACTTCAGCCACTCAAGTCATAGACTGTTCTCTCTGCTATTGCAAGGAAAGCAGTACCGATGCACCAAGTCTGGAACCAGCAGGACCCT
Organism: Salvelinus sp. IW2-2015; assembly: GCF_002910315.2. Lineage (NCBI taxonomy): Eukaryota > Metazoa > Chordata > Actinopteri > Salmoniformes > Salmonidae > Salvelinus > Salvelinus sp. IW2-2015. The sequence goes on from NC_036860.1 coordinate 72,817,817, forward strand.
GAACAGCTTCTACCCCCAAGCCATAAGACTGCTAAATAGTTAGTTAAATCGTTAACCAAATACTGCACTGACCTTTTTGCACTAACTGTTTTGGACTGATCACATACGCTGCTGCTGTTTACTATCTGTCACTTTATTCCTATATCTACCTCAATCATCTCGTTCTCCTGCACATCGACTCGGCACTGGTACCTTGTGTATACAGCCAAGTTATCGTTACTCATTGTGCATTTATTATTACTTTTATTATTACGTGTTTCACTTTTCTATTATTTCTCTATTTTCTTTCTCTCTGCATTGTTGGCAAGGGCCTATAAGGAAGCGGTTCACTGTTAGTCTGCTCCTGTTGTTTACGAAGCATGTGACGAATGAATAAAATGACATTTGATTTGAGCAGGGTATGCCAGTGTGACGGCTGTGGCCACATCACAATGTCACTCAGACAGACAAAAGACAAACCCCAGACTTTATTGAGTCACTAGCTACATATTGAGAAGCTCCACCAGGGATAGAGCCAGTATCTAACCTAGAAATGCTTGAAAGAGGAAATAAACAATGGAATTAAATTGCTCCGTGGATAAACACACATGAAAGAAGCACTCAAGGGCCTCTCTGTGTCTCTGAGCAGGTTGAGTGTCATTGCGCTCTCTAAACGCAGCATGTTTGGAGCACGCTTGACATTCTGTGAACTGGCAAGCTGAGCTAGGGCGCTACAGAGAGACAGAGGAGCTCAGTGCACCTGCCTGCCTCTGTTTGGCCAATGTCTGGCTCTGATGTTTACACCCACTAATTTGGTTCTACCTCATCCT
>NC_036860.1:72819880-72820948 GCF_002910315.2 Salvelinus sp. IW2-2015
CGCCAGTCCCAATTACATGAAAATCACATTTATATCAAATGATAGCAGTTTGCATAGCCCATGAAGGTTACTGTGCTCTATTAAATTAGATTTGAAAGATTTATTACTGAATGGGCCTAGAATTTCAACATGCCTTAAAGGTTTTCCATTTGAATGTACATAGGCCCATACTGCATGTCTCTTCTGTGCTCATATTCCAAAGAATGACATATAAATATAATTGAAACGTTTGTTAGAATAGTTGTGCCATTAACCTCTCCTTCTGGTGATTCAAAAGCAGGTCTTGAGAGTTGAGGACCCTTTCTACTTCAGTGTGAAGCAAAGTTTAAAGGAGAAGTTTACCCAAAATCAAGAAACTCCCAAGTGATTCCATAAATGGAAACTAGTTCAGGGGAGTTTGCCCTCTCCCCTTCTCGCTCTCTGGATTGCAGAACTGAGACAGCTGCAAAAACGGGTCATATGATACGTGACATTGTTGAATGCAGGCCTCGCTCTTCTCCGTTGTTAGTGAATGCATGATCCACAAATCGACAAACTTGACAAATTCATTATATTATTGAAAGCGGCCAAATTAACTATTTTTGTCAAAAGTAAAATGTGTACTTCCCACCTAAAACATTTGTGATTGTTTTATATACTTATTTTATGTAGCAGATTGCCACAGCAGTGGAGATGGGTGACAACTGTGTGCGACCTATGCACAACTGTGAGCGCCGTCCTGGGGGACACCCTGCTCACGATATGTCCTTATATGGAGCTTGATGTCACAATTTTACTTTTGGGAGAAGGAGCTGGTGTGAATGTTCATAGAGTTAGCCCTATGACAAGTAAAGTTAGTTATGCAAAGTGGGAAAAGAGGTGGTAGCAAGAGCAGGCTGGTGTTTGCTCCCTGGCTGCACTTTAAACAGGAAATACAGGGAAGAAGACACAAAATGTCCTCAGTTTTCCGGTAAAAGATACATAGAGACGCAGAAGATGGTTCGCAGCAATTAGAAGTAGTAAATACGATGTACAAACTCCTGCAGCCAACTTTACATCGCTGTGTGTGTGTGTGTGTGTGTGTGTGTG
>NC_036860.1:72827853-72831185 GCF_002910315.2 Salvelinus sp. IW2-2015
TGTGTGTGTGTGTGTGTGTGTGTGTGTGTAGTAAAAGATACAGCTGTTTCTACTGTATTTCCATGGACTGGATCTGGCACAGGGTCAACATGCAAAGATGTATTTGAGAAGAGAAAGCAAGCGTTTGGGTGCATGTAGCCTGATCCTTGACGTTTGAGGTGTTCTTATTGTGTTATTACCATCACACCATATCATGTAGACGTACCATACCCCGTTCAAAGGCACTTCAATCTCTTGTCTTGTGCATTCAACCACCAGACTGTGTTGATCCTGGGGAAGTGTTTCTAAAACGGTGGCTGCCATCTGAAGTTCAATTTGCCAATTTTTTGGGGGTCAGAATAGGCTACTCTGGCTCAACTAAATAAGGTTTGACAACGCCAACGTCCCTCTAGTAGGCTACTCTTCCTCCTCACGTCGTCAGACATGTTCTTGGTTGTTTTTCTTAAGAGAACTACAATGCCACTGTACTGTCTTCCAGGTGAAACAGAAAGCGTAGAAATAGTGCACGATCTACCGGTTCTTAGACTTGCTTTCAATGAGAATGACAGATCTATAACCCTCTTTTTTAAATCTTTTTTTTCGGGTCACCCCAACATTTACATACTGCATCTTTCAATATCTTCACTAGTTCTACCCCCCCCCAAAAAACATGTGACACCAACCTCCATATAAGGGCAAGTAGCAGTGTGTCCCCCACGAGGGTGCTCATGTGCAGTTGTTACCCATCTCCACTGCTATGGCAATTTGCTACATAAAATAATGATATAAAATAATCGCTAATATTTTAGGTGGAAACGTATACAATTCCTGACTCAATACTGATAGTACTTTTAACAAAAATAGCTGATTCAGCTGTACACTTTCAATAAAACAACGTAGGCTAACGTGATTAGCATGAGGTTGTAAGTAACACAACAAATTCCCAGGACATAGACATATCTGATATGGGCAGAAAGCATAAATTCTTGTTAATCTAACTGCACCATCCAATTTACAGTAGCTATTGCAGTGAAATAATACCCTGCTACTGTTTGAGGAGACTGCACAGTTATTGTCACGCCCTGGCCTTAGTTATCTTTGTTTTCCTTATTATTTTAGTTAGGTCAGGGTGTGACATGGGGAATTTATGTGTTTTGGATTGTCTTGGGGTTTTTGTATGTTTAATGGGTCAGGGCCTTGTCTAGGTGTTTGTATGTCTATGGCTGCCTAGATTGGTTCTCAATTAGAGGCAGCTGTGGTTCATTGTCTCTGATTGAGAGCCATATTTAAGGCAGCCATAGGCATTTGGGTTTTGTGGGTAATTGTCTATRTCTATGTTGCATGTTTTGCACTTAGTCGTTTATAGCTTCACGTTCGTCTATTTGTTGTTTTGTTTCGTTTGTTCTTCTTCTAAATAAAGAGAAGATGTATTTTTCACACGCTGCGCCTTGGTCCTCTCTCTCACCGCAAGACGATCGTGACAGTTATACACTTGAAAATGTATTAATAAAAGCAATTAGGCACATTTGGGCAGTCTAGATACAACATTTTGAACTGAAATGCAATGGTTCATTGAATCAGTCTAACACTTTGCACAATCACTGCTGCCTTCTAGTGGCCAAAATCTAAATTGCGCCTGGGCTGGATTAATACATTATGGCCTTTCTCTTGCATTTCAATGATAGTCCAAAAAAAATTGTTCTTTGTATTATCTTTTACCAGATCTAATGTGTTATATTCTCCTACATTAATTTAACATTTCCACAAACGTCAAAGTGTTTCCTTTGAAATGGTATCAAGAATATGCATATCCTTGCTTCAAGTCCTGAGCTACAGGCAGTTAGATTTGGGTATGTCATTTTAGGCAAAAATTTAAAAAAAGGGGAAGGATCCTTAAGATTAAGGGGACCTAAGGAGAGGGTTGAGACTGAGTGTGAGCAAACATTAATTATTAGATGATTAAAGTGTTTGTTAGTGTTTGGGTGACACAATTGGACTTGGGTTGGGTAGACTCTTTTCAGGGCCCACAGCCTTCATGCTGCCCTGCTCCATCTCATCCACTGGCATCCGTCCATCAGTACAGCTATCACACGCGCTCTATGACTGACACTATAAAGACAGAAGGAACCGTAACTAGGGGTAATTCAAGGAGGCGAGAGATACTCAACAACAAAAAACACACCCTTTTGAGAAAAAGTAACACATACTCTCTCCACCAAATACACGCACAGGTGCAAAAGACATAGCCCAGCTCATCCAGTGGGAAAAATAACCATGGAGACAGAAAAAAAAACATCCATTGCATTGTGCCCTTTTAAACTGTCAACTAATGATTTAGGATGAGTCTGAGGCACATGTCGCCCTTTCTTCAAGCCAGGTCCCATCACTTCAGAGAGCGGGAGTGAGGAAAGTGGAGCAGTGTGGGAACGCAGTGAAAAGAAATCCATATTTACGCCTGGAAACATCCGTCCGTTCAGTCGCTCCGAATTCATCTGCAGTCAAAAGCAAAATGTCACACCTTTCATCTACCCGCCCTCTACCGCCGCTTAATTGCACAGGAGGAACCTGGAGTGATCGAAGGGAATGTGGCGTAGGAACAGGGGTTACGGGTGTAGGAAGGGCAGCGGGGGTTGGCCAGGGATGGTGGCAGATAGCAACAAGACAGTAAAGCAATAAAACTGATAAATGATGCCATACTTCTCAGATGCTAGATGTCCCCCCACCCACACTTCCACCCCCCTCCACTACCTCCATCAGAAACACAACTATCCACTACAGCAGTCGTTGCCTCCCTGGGGTGCTCAGCGCCTCCTATTGAGCACCAGTCTGTTTACAGAGCAACACTTCCCATCGGCTTTTGGGTCAATGGGATTATATTTCTTATAAAGCAGGATGGAGGACTGAGCGAAGTGGAGGAGGTGGGGCTGGAAGGAGGGGAGGGGACGGCTTGTGTTTGTAGAGGGGACTTGAGTGGCAGGGCATGGGTTGGGTTGGGTTGGGGGATTTAAGAGAAGGAAAAGCCAATGCACAGAACAAAGATGGGATGGGCAGTGGTTTGTATTGATCTCCTGTCTGTCTTGCTGTCAGAGGATCAGTCCCAGACAGAGAGCTGGCATTCGTCATTTAGCCAACGTGAGGATGAGAGAGCACAGTCTGAGGATATGGAAATACACATCAACTATTCAATAGAACCTTTTCGCTTACATGCAGATTGTGTGTCAATGTTTAAAGGTAATTCAGTAAATGGCTTACGCAAGCCACTAATTACTACGTGTATAATGTTGTGTATTGGTCTTGCAACAAGGAAGAGGAGAGGAGAGGAGAGGAGAGGAGAGAGAGAAGAGAGAGAGAAG
>NC_036860.1:72832081-72845505 GCF_002910315.2 Salvelinus sp. IW2-2015
ATTCATACAGCACAGCGCTATTGATTTCTCTTTGGAGGGGGAATTATTCCATGCTGAGCACAAATAATCTTTAAACCAGGCTTTTATTCACACTCTCACTCCAAGTGCACCACCGTGGATGCTTTTAATCGCTCCGTAATTTGAGAAGGGCGATGCACTGGCATGCTCTGTCAAGTTAAAGCCTCCCTATCTTTAGTCCTCCTCTTCTCGCCCTCTTGAAAACACGCGCAAGTCTGCAAACACCACACACACACACACAGAATAAATGAGATTAACGTCAAGGACTTTTCCCCTCTGCTGAGAATTCTAACATTTGTTAGAGGAGAATTACAAACACACAGGCAGCCATGCACCTGGACTGTTCAGAGTTCTCCCCCAACCCCCTCTTCCCCCTCATCCTTTTATTATCCCTTTTTCAAAGTGGCACCAAGTGTAATCCCCCTTAATGGACGTTTAATATTTATACTTATAGCATAATCGCTTAAACATTAATTTACGGGGCCATATTTGGTTGTTCTCGGGCCCTGACAGCCTATTCATCAAAAAGGTAACGTGCAGAACCTTGCGCCCCCTGCGGCAATCAATCAGCACGCTCCTCTCTCTCCTCTCCCCGCTTTACCGCCATCCCCAGAGATAGGTCTCAGGCCAAAATGAATCACACGCTGAAGTTTACATAATCCCCCTCTCCTCCCGCCTCCTCCTCCACCCATTAGCCCATGTTTGAGAACCTTTACCTTTTACAGACTATTCCGATGGCTTGAAAGGATTCATCAAAATAGTTCATTCACAGAGACCTATGCATTTATACGACTTCTGCACAGCCATAATATGATATGTAAAATGGCGAATTTGCATACAATCATTGGATCACAATCCTTGTTGATTAGACAGTTTAGCATTTCTTCTATACTGGAATGAAGCATTCAATGTGGAACTGGCGGACCATTAAACACTGACTGACTGGAAAGTTACATTAAAGGGTAGTATAGATAGATAGGGTTTAGACACAGGAAAGTCTGAATGTTTCCTGAAAATTGAATGCTTAGTCATTGGTAAGTGCCAGGTAATGGCAGGCGACTGAAACTGTTCGCACTAAGTTGAAGTTCACAGACAAAACAATGTTGTTTTTAAACTCTTGTTTCACATGAACTACATGGTCACTCATTACATGGTTCTCCAATAGAACATGTTCCCACAAATGAATACTTAGGCATTTAGATTGATTGTCGTGTCTTTGGCATCATTAAATTGAAGACTATTATTTTATCAAATCAATTCTTTGAAATGATTATTACGTGATTAAACTAATCATGTAAATGTAATTAACTAGGAAGTCGGGGCACCAAGGAAAATCTTCAGATTACAAAGTTATAATTTCCCTAATATAACTCTTCAGATGTTTTAATATCTGATCAATTAGTCTTCTAATTAATGAATTATTCTTTACCTCACGTTAGTCTCATTCCGAACGTCGTAAATCGTTGGTTATCTGCACGAACCCAGCCTTTACTATGAATCATTCATACATCAATTGTCTTAATCATTTATTTACTAACTAAATAATCACAGAAATGCATAAACAAACAAACAAACAGTAGATATGGCTACAAGGAAATGATAGGGGAGGTTCCCTAGTGGTCTAAGCCGATATGACGGCTTGGTGGACAAACGGAAGTGGGTGTGGACTGAGAAGGGTGGGAATTACAAGAGTCACTACACAGTTGATAATTATTAATTGAAATGCTAATCCTTTGCACATGAACGCTCACTCATTCGGGAATCATTGCAATCAATATATATTTACGCTCAGTGTGTCGTCAGAGATCTCTGTTGGAATCGTCCGTCTTTCTGTTGTAAAGTTCATCCAACCTTCTCTCTCCTTACCCTGAAGTATTTCGTGGTTAGAATGGGTACTTCAGAGTCCCATTCCGAAATGTTCTTATAGAATAGATGTTTCAGCGGTTGTCGGTCTTCGCATTCCATGGTACATAATTCCTAGCTGCAGACTAGTAATTAGTATCGAAGATTTGCTCTTATTCTGTCGGTATCGATATTTTCAGAGTTTCAACAACCATTACAACCTTAGCTTCTACTGAGGTTTTTTTGTGGTCTCTACTCAACCTTCGCTCCTTCAGCTGACCGAGGTAGGCATGGTCTGAAGAGGATTCCTTCAGGTGGGGGTTTTATTCGGAACAGTAGAAAAGGGCTGTCCCATGATGCCAGATCAATGTCTCTGCTCATGGGGGTGGGCCTATGACCTAATTAAACTTTGAAGGGAATACAATTCTCTCACATTAATGGTTCAACATCACCTTACATAATTCCACAAATAGTTTCATCTTTACTCATTCATTTTATACAATAATTAGATGCAAACCTCATAACGGAGGCTCCTGTATAAACAGAGTTATGGTAATGTGACCGTTTTGTCTTTCCTGAGGTCACAATCATAAAACAAAACGGACCGGGTCATAGCTGGCTTCTCCACCGATGTCACGTTCTGACCTTAGTTCCTTTTTTATGTCTTTATTTTAGTTTGGTCAGGGCGTGAGTTGGGGTGGGCATTCTATGTTGTTTTTTCTATGTTTTGTTCTGTTGTTCTATTTCTATGTGTTTGGCCTAGTATGGTTCTCAATCAGAGGCAGGTGTTTGTCGTTGTCTCTGATTGGGTGCCATATTTAGGTAGCCTGTTTTCCTTTGTGTTTTGTGGGTGGTTGTTTCCTGTGTCTGTACCATACGGGACTGTTTCGATTTTCGTTTGTTCTTTCACTTTGTTATTTTGTATTTTAGTAGTGTTCAGTTTTACATATTAAAATGGACACTTACCACGCTGAAAATTGGTCCGATATCTCTTACTCCTCGTCACAAGAAGAGGAAAGTCGTTACAGAACCACCCACCAAAAAAGGACCAAGCAGCATGGTATCGGGCAGCAGCGAGTTCTGGACTCATGGACATGGGAGGAGATTCTGGAAGGAAAGGGACCCTGGGCACAGGCTGGGGAATATCGCCGCCCCAAGGCAGAGCTGGAGGCAGCGAAAGCTGAGCGGCGTTGGTATGAGGAGGCAGCACGGCAGCGCAGCTGGGACGAGAGGCAGCCCCAAAAATGTATTTATTGTGGGTGGTTGTTTCCTGTGTCTGTGTTTGCACCATACGGGACTGTTTCGATTTTCGTTTGTTCTTTCACTTTGTTATTTTGTATTTTTGTAGCGTTCAGTTTTACATATTAAAATGGACACTTACCACGCTGCAAATTGGTCCGATACTGTATCTCTTACTCCTCGCCAGAAGAAGAGGAAAGTCGTTACAACCGACCGTTTACACATTCTCCAAAACATGGATATTGTTCAGTTCTCAAGTTCTGTGATGTAGAAGAAGTTCCTTTGTTCTACTGTGAAACTCTCTCTCTCTATACTGCCTGGCCCTGAGGAGAGTCTCCTCATGGAATTTACGACCTGAGATAACAGAACCTGGGTGTAGGGGGAAGAGAGAGTTGGTGAGAGAGAGAGGGGGAGGGTACTCGGTTATACCCAAAGAGGGCCATGTCATGACAATATGAATTTGATGTTTAAAAAACATATAGATGAGCCGGTTAAGAAGCTAAGATTTAAAGTTGGCTTTTTCTATAGAAACAGATTGTGCCTTTCTCTAAGCAGTAGGAAGCAGATTATTCAGTCAACCTTTTTATCTGTTCTTGATTATGGTGATGTGTCACGCTCGTCTTTTTGTGGAAGAGAGGAGGACCAAGGCGCAGCGTGATATGAATACATCTTTTTAATAGAAGAAGAAACGAACACTAATACAAACTAGACAAAACAACAAACGTCCGTGAAGCTATCAAACGAAAGTGCAGACACACGCAACTAACGTCAAGACATAGACAATTACCCACAACCTACCTAATGACTATGGCTGCCTAAAATATGGCTCCCAATCAGAGACAACGATAGACAGCTGTCTCTAATTGAGAACCAATCCAGGCAACCATAGACTTACCTAAACACCTACACTGAACACAACCCCACGAACTCTAGAAAAAAAACCTAGACAATACAAACACCCTAGATGAGACAAACACACACAAACATCCCCCATGTCACACCCTGACCTAACTAAAATAATACAGAAAACAAAGATAACTAAGGCCAGGGCGTGACATGATGTTATTCTCACCACCAAAGTGCCCTTCGTTTTGTTACAGGTGACAGTTTTGATACTCATCACTGCATCCTGTATCAAAAGGTTGTCTGGACTTCGCTAAAGACCCATAGAACTCTACATTACTCCCTTTTTGTGGGCCCTACATCATAAACTTCCGTCTTATCTAACTTTGTTGTTGAAGTATAGACACTTGAGTTGCCTAACCCATTCACAGGATTGGTTAATTCTTGAGGTTCCTATGGTATTTTAGTTTTAATGCACCGTATTGCTTGAACAAAATTACAAATACATTTAATCTTGATGTTCTGGTGCCTTTCGAGCAATTTAAAGAATTGACCGGAGACTTATTGGTCGAGGAATGTAACTGTTCTTCTGGGTGATGTTTTATTTGTGCTTCCCATGACTGTGTTTTTGTATTGTAATGTATGGATGCATATACAGTACCAGTCAAGAGTTTGGACACACCTACTCATTCAAGGGTTTTTCTTTATTTTTACTATTTTCTACATTGTAGACTTCAAAACTATGAAATAACAGATATGGAATCCTGTAGTAACCAAAAAAGTGTTAAACAAATCTAAATATATTTTATATTTGAGATACTTCATAGTAGCCACCCTTTGCCTTGATGACACCTTTGCACACTCTTGGCATTCTCTCAACCAGCTTCACCTGTAATGCGTTTCCAACAGTCTTGAAGGAGTTCCCACATATGCTGAGCACATGTTGGCTGCTTTCCTTCATTCTGCGGTCCAACTCATCCCAAACCATTTCAATTGGGTTGAGGTTGGGTGATTGTGGAGGCCAGGTCATCTGCAGCACTTTGTCACTCTCCTTCTTGGTCAGATAGCCCTTCCACAGCCGGGAGGTGTGTTGGATCATTGCCCTGTTGAAAAACAAATGATAGTCCCCACTAAGCGCAAACCAGGTGGGATGGCGTATCGCTGCAGAATGCTGTGGTAGCCATGCTGGTTAAGTGTGCCTTGAATTCTAAATAAATCACTGACAGTGTCACCAGCAAAGCACCCCCACACCATCACACATCCTCCTCCATGCTTCACGGTGGGAACCACACATGCGGAGATCATCCGTTCACCTACTCTGCGTCTCACAAAGACACAGTGGTTGGAACCAACATTTTCACATTTGGACTCAGACAAATGGACAGATTATTGAAAAAGGAAATGCCTGACAAACTAGTCTGACATTGATGTGACTGCTAGTATCAGTCTTGGATATGGTGCATCAGGGATGGGGCAAGATACAAGTTTGGCATAGACAGCAAACGATGTCTGGAASCCAGTAGACAGTGAGTCAGGAGTCTGAGTGCCTCAGTCACCCTCTTTGTCTCCCTCTCTCTCTGTCTGCCTCTTTCTCTCTCTTTGTTCTTTATTTCACTCTTATTATTATCTATCCTGATGCCTAGTTACTTTACCCTGCCTTCTAGTATATATCTACCTCAAATACCTCGTACCCGTGCATATTGATCGGGTGCTGGTACTCCCTGCATATAGCGCCATTCTTGTGTACTTTATTTAATTCCTTTTCTGTTACTATTTTCTTTTTCAACTCTGCATTGTTGGGAAAGGCTCATAAGCAAGCATTTATCAGTAAAGTCTACACCAGTTGTATTCAGCGCATGTGACAAATAAAATGTGAATTGATCTCTCTCTCCCTCTCTCTCTCCTTCTCTCTCATTACCTTTCTCTCTCTCTCAATCTCAATCTATATTTTATTCCCAACATGTGCACTGTGCATTGTGTAGAACATTCCATAGCAATTTGCCATCAACCAAGCAGAGCACGTGATTGTCTTTCATCAAAGATTGATATACAGTAGGTGTGTTAGGTCAATAAGAAATGGTTCCGTATACAGAACAATGATATTTCAGAAACTTTGAGCTTCTATGCGTGAGTAATAATAGTGCAATATGCAGTTCTTCAGTCACGGATGAACTCCAGCGACAAAGATAAAAGACAATCTAGGCATAAACTATAACAGTTACTGTGACCGACTATTGGATTTTCACTGCATCTTGTCGAATGTTTATTGTGTGTTCAGCTCTTATCCGGTTGTGGTTTTTAGTTTTGGGTGTGTAAGTTTAAAGAGGACTTTGAATGTAAATAGTATGACTAATATGATTAGGTTGAGATTTTTGATTAACATATCCCACTTACACAAACACAATTACCAAGATGCATTTAACATTGTGACTCTAGTCCTTATGGCCGAAGGTTGCTGTGTGTCCTATGTTCACAGCAGTGGAGGCTGCTGAGGGGAGGATGGATAGTAATAATGGCTGGAATGGAGCAGATGGAATGGCATTAAACACATGGAAACCATGTGTTTGATGTATTTGATACCATTCCACCAATTCCGCTTCAGCCTTTACCACAAGCCCGTCCTACCCAATTAAGGTGCCACCAACCTCCTGTCATTCACAGTTATTGTTATTGACCATAACATGAAATTCAGAGGAAATTTTCACAGTACTGTATAAAATCTGTGCAAGAATAAATGTTCATTTCTGATATTGAAAGGTCAAAGGGGTAGGTGTGGTTTATTGTCAAATTACAACACAGAAGCAGCGGTGCATTTCTGAAAGCATTGCGACCTTGGTAAAGCAAGTTCTGTTTGTCCATAAGGCTGACCATTCAAACTGTAAGTGCATGTTTGGCGCCATCTGGTGAAGTCTGAAATCTGGCAGCACTATTACAGCAGTCAGCAGCGGTCCAATTACACCAGCACATCTCACAGCATTTAGTGTGTCCCAAACGGCACCTTATTCCATTTATAGTGCCCTACTTTTGACCAGGGCCCATAGGGATCTGTTCAAAAGTAGTTCACTATATAGGGAATAGGCTGCCAATTGGGATGCACCCTTAGATAATTACATGGGTTTCCAAAGCACACATTTGTAGCTCTTGTTCATTCAGTTGTCATTCCCAGCCACCAATAACCAGCAGACGTTTTGGTCCTGTTCTCTTAATAGCTCTGATATTATTTACAAATGTACAAATCTAGACAATGAGTGTCTGTGTGTCTCTCTCACTTTCTTCCAATGTTTTGCTCCTGAATTTGTAAGGAGTGAGGGAGAGGGTATTTCTGTTAGAAGTCCTTATCCTATACGGGGCGTGTTTGTATGTCTCTGTTAAATGATGTTGTCGTGATCGAATGGTATTTGGTCTGTGGATCCAAACGGGGTAAGGTGCACACGTGATGCGCAGAAATGAGTACTTTTTTTGCGCTGCTAGAGCGCAATTTACGATTTACGCGGGCTACAAGCTAGACATGCACATGGTACAGATGCCAAGTAACACCCTGCATGGTACAAACTAATCCTTTCCAGAGCCACCTGCAGTGTAATCCAGCCAACCAATGTTTTCCCCAATTTGTTCTCGCCTCATCATGGTCAGAAGCACCACAAAACATTACTCTGCATGGTACATTATTCACTCCGGAAAATGTGCTATGAGTATTGTAGCGCTGGCTGTATGGATACGCATTTGTTTCATACAGTCTACCATCTGGGCACAATCCCTTTACACTTTAATTTTGCATCTAAATATCTCCTAGTAATTTGATGTAATAGAACCCCGGAGCGTATGGTAGATACGTCCAGTAGACAACCCAGCAATATACCACGCGGATAGAATGTGACTAATCTGCACAATTGGGTTATGGTTCATATGGGCCACAGTACTTCCGCCATGTTCTGTCACGTTCAAGCAGTGCAATGAAATAAGGCCTGGCCATCATCCTTTCCTGTGTATAGGAGTCTTGCCCTGCGGAGTTCGCCTAGCCCAGGTGGAGCTGGCCGCGTTTTGTTTTGGCTGGCACTCCCGAAACGCGCTATCCTGTCGGGCCAGAAAGTGCTAATTTAGAGGGTGTTTGACTCCGGCACTCCGGGGAGATTCAGGTCCACACTTGTCCTTAGGGGCGTATGTCTCTCACCAACAGATCCTGTTGGGGAAACACGAATCTACAACTTAACTACTCAGTGGAGCCTTAGACACAACTGGAGTTTATCTGAACTTAGAAGGTGAATATTTTTTACATTGTTCTTCATCAATAATTCAGCATTCTGCCTGCTAAATACGTTAGGCAACGCGCATGCATTGGGATAGAAACGGACTTTGTGTAGGGTTGAGCTTGCGTTTTAATCTCGGGTTGCCCTAACTTACCGGTTAAAAATCAGGGGAATTAGCATCCTGTCCTTGTGCACCACTCAGTCACTGTTGCTTGAAAAATGTAAATATAGTTCGAAATGTATGCACTCTACTTGTAGTTTGAAAGGGAAGAGATTAAATGAGACTTTGTCTAATGTATGTTATTCTGGATAAGCAGCGTTTTGATTCGTTGGTTCGTGCCTATAGGCCGCGTAGCTTAGGGCACTCTACTACTTGGTGATGAGAAATATTATGTATTCAGTCAGTATGTTAAAAATTGTAATAGAAAATGTAATGCACTCTACTGTAAGCTTCGTCATAGATCCTTTAACACTCCAAGACGTACTCTGTTTCCGCAACAGGCATCTAAATATCACTTCTACGCTTTTGGATTATTTTCAACGAGCGTCTTCTAACCCTCCTTAACGCTCTCAAATAGACGGACCAGCCAAGATGCGAGAGTAATGTAAATGGTAATAATGTTATTTCAAGGTTGAAGACTTTCATATTCATGTATTAACTATCCATGTAAAAGGCCAAAGTACGCAGAAGGCTGTTTCCAGCAACTTCTAAAACCTAGTATTCCTTCAGCAGCGGCCAAACAGGAACATCTGTAGTATATGCAGAGCATCACTTCACACCAATGTATCCACGCATACTTTCCAGGCGTCCAAATCAAGCATACGGATAGAGAAAACTCCATCAATAAGGTGTACTGTCACAATATCATAGCTTCATCGAACAAACACAACAAACATTTATTTCATAGACTAGTAATACCCAAGTATGCCATAGTTGGGAGAAAAGATACAGACAGAAGACAGCTTCCTCTGGCCATCAAGCATAGCTGCTTTGATTAAGTTCATCTCGCCTTTACATTATTGTAGCACATACCAGTCATACCATCACACTCCATGGTAAGTATGAATGAATCTCAGTGCCAAATAAAACAATGAGGCTCGGGACAGGCGTCCATTGGTTTTGATTTAGCATTTCTAGAGAAGATGCCCTAGTTCGAAAGTTGATGTGACTCAGTTACTGCCTCGAGAGATGAACAGAACAAGTGCCACCTCCTCTACAGAAAAGAGCAGATAATTAATCCGCAGTAATTTTGCTTTAGTCTTGTCCTGTTACTGGTTTCAATTAAGTCAAACTACAACGGTGATTCTTAAGGCAGATTTAACTGAAAGGTGTTGGTCTTGAAATTTCAGGACATTGTCAGCAGACACATACAAACACGTAGCGTTACGTTGCAGGTAATAGTATTCTATTGGTGGAGACTGTGATTGGTTTACAGAGGTACATAACACAGCAGAGGTTACTACTGTAGTGCTGGTGGAGAGGGTTGGAGGCTGGAGTGTTTCGCCGCTTGAAGTGGGATTTCGTCTGCCAGAGGATGGTAGTATGAATACAGCTTGTCGCCATACCTTTCTCAACCTGTGACTCAGGGACTGTGCTTCTTGGTATGGTCGCATTTTTCATGGTGTGGAAACGTGGAGACTTCGGTTGGCTTTGTGTGTGTCCAACAGTAGTTCTCCCTTCAATCAGGTGATTATCCCCCAGTAGCCCAATGTGGACTTCGTTCGAGCACATATGTATGTAAGGCCCTTTCGGTCGCAATTCTTTGCATCGTCTCAGTCTGACAGCACGCTCTCGTTGTCACAGTTGCACTGCATCTAGTGAGGCTCTTGCTGTGTACCCTTGGATTTTTCGAGTAGAATGCCTGCAGACTCTGCACACTCCAATGCGCATCGAACCAGTTTTCTTGTAGATCGAGTCGAGGAGTCAAGCCAAGATGGTCTGACAGAAAGAAAGAGCAGTGAAAGCGAGCTAAACAGTAGATGGGACAGTGCATCGTGCAGAAGTTAAAAAGCTGTCATTTCTCACACAACTATTAGAGTCCAGTAGTAAGGTTATTAGCATTTTTTCAAAGCATACATGATGTTCAGTAGGGCACACGAACATGAGCGTGCAAACTTGTCCATTCGATGTAGTTGCAGTGGACTTAAAAGTAAGAGTATCATCGGATCAGAACGCCATAGCTGCCGTTGCTTGGCGCTTGCATATTGCTGACCACCGTTACGTTGCAGACTTCGAACTTCTTTAGGGGGCCGCCACCTAGGTGGGGCTTGGGGGGAGTGGTTAGGATATCGCCCACTCTCCTCACGGAAATAGACCCTATGTGGTAGGACAACACCGCACAATACGTTACGGCTAGTCCCTTTCAACATTTCCTTGAATGTACACGTGTGACATAACGTAGCCTTGGTGGAGGTGGTGTTACTCACTTTGGGTTGATGAAGGACAGTAGTTGTTTCTCTAAGTGAGATCTGGGTCGACTCTACACACTGGTGACGGCTCTCCTGGCCTAACTCAGGTTAGTACGCACGGCCACCGCCAACCAGACAGAGGTGTGTCCCTTCACGGCTGACGGTCATGCACCGAACTTATTGGCTAAGTGGTTGCCATACTGGTGGGACCGTCTTGTGTGGTGCGGATCACTAGATACACGAAGACTCAGCAGGGTTAAGTACCCTGTATCCAGTTTAGAATTCTGTTCTCACGTGTCGCAGAAAATACAGTGATAGGGTCGTGCACCGCCCGTGTGCTTTCAGAACTGGGAGACGACCTGGAGCCAGTGTATCTGTCTCTCATGTGTATTTTCTGATCCACATTCGTCTAAAAATGTACTGCGTACGCTAATAAGAAGTTACTGTAAGTGTCCTTCGACTACAATGCTTCCTACTGCAAAAGCTTCACTCTTTAGATTACCGTACGAGCTTGTCTCCGGGGGTGCTGGTCGTGTCAAGGTAGGTTTTTCTCCTTCGCGAACTGCTTAGAGAACAGTACCAGGTCAGGAACCAGCTCGCGAAAGGCAACTGTAGCAACCACATGTACAAGTTTTTATAGTAGAGAAGTCAAATTTCAACAGGCAATTTCTTCTCCTCGTGTTGGGCCGTACTTTTGCCATGAGTGACCACAACAAAGGTTGTGGTCCGAGTTAGTAGGGTCAAAATGGGGTCAGGAGGTGGTTGGTACAAGGCCAACACGACATAGACGTGAAGGGCACCAATGTCCCACTATGTTGGGCCAACGCAGGCTAACTTAATGACTCAGATTAACAAGGTTTTTGGAGAAATTGGGAGCACTTGATAATGGAACAAGCCTGAAAGAAGCTCATAGGAGTGATTGTAGATAGATAGCGAAGAAAATGAAGGTGTACAAGGACAGTATCTACTCGAGAAGCATACGAAATGAACAGACACCTTTTAACACGGACAACTCCTAGCTCGCAAGCGTTCTGCCTCGGGGAAAGAGTTCTCTCAATTAGGAATGCACTGGCATCCTTTAATTACATCTCACTATAAGATAACCGTGGCAATAACCAGTTTAGAGAGGGGAAACCTAGTGAAGAGATATCATCCTTCACCAATTTATATATGCAGGATGAAAATCGGTTTAACAAATAGAACGAATCAACACCACTTAGCTGGTACTCACATGGGAGGTCTCTCAGCTCACATGTAAACTGCCTACACTCATGTTATTTCCACATTACAATGCTCTTCTAGACAATCAATTGAGATGCTCACAGATAATAATTAGTCATCAGTATCATGTCCAATATAAGTGTTTGTTACTCACAATACTGGGGGATGATCCCAAATGGAAAAAGATTTGTGTTACAAAATAGATCATTCTGATGTCTGGAAAGTGATCTAGTAAATGTCAGGTGGTAGATACACTGGTCCACCCTCTTTATCAAATTTCTTATACACATACCTCGTTATAGTTTAATCTCGCTATTCCATGTTCAAAATAACTCAAATACATAGGGGTCCATGAAAATGAAGTAATATCCAAATTTACCGTGATAAAATATAGTGTAGTATTAGTGAGGTTATAATTTATCTTTTACATGAATAAGAGACTTTAATCACTCTCCTAGCGTGTGATGTTACACTCCGTACTTACATCACCACGGACTCTAGAGTTTAGTTTAGTAAAATGCAGTCCTGAAAGGGAGGGACCAACCTTTGTTTATCTTTTCATAGAACCAAGCGAGAGAATCTATTTTCTCCGTATGCTTCATGTTCAAACCCATTAATTTAATGTTCGCCATTCTCTAAAGAAACCAGAACTAACCCACTGATTGGTACGCATTGAATTCCAGGTTCCTAGAAACTGTCCCAGTGTTTTAATGAATCACTAAAAAGGACTTTTTAATACCTCCCCCAGCCTATAACTTCATCAATAATCTCCCCCCAATGTGAACTATATAATCAAGAACCACCATGACCCTTCATTGCTGCTTCACGAACACTTAATCCACTTAACACCTGCCACCCCTGATTAAGACAGATTCTTGGGCCTTCAATTACTTTAAAAGTCAGGGTCAGTTATAATTTTATGGGTCTTAATAGCCACACCCATTTAGCGTTGTTAGCTCTTTGTTCGGAGACGGCGAGTTCAGTCCCTGTAGGAATACTGCACAAACATATCAAAAGAACGATTGACCACTAATTACTGGGGTCTTTGGAGTCTGCGCAGGAGGGGTGACAAATTAGTATTTAGACTCCAGAACAACTAGTATCTGGGTTCCTGGGTGGATTAAAGGGTCACACAAGTTATGTAAGCAGGGAGCAGCTTATAGTTCACTTGCAGGGCTGCAGTAATATCTCTGTTCTCCCGTTTTTGTCACTTCATTCCCTCGATTCGTCAATCATATAATTAACCCAATTCCTCCAAGTCAGTCAAGCATCCAGTCACACATGTTTGTACATGTTTGTACATCATGAGAAACGGAGTATACTGCAGAGTGACTGCTCCTGCTTCATAATGGGCCTTTATCCACCAGGAACCGTCTATTGTTCTGGTCTGCCAGCTCCAACCCAGATTAGGGTGTGGTACTGACTCGCTCCCACAGAGCTAGACAACATAATGTTGGCTATAAACATTATACTGTACTTTAGTATGAGGCCCAAGATGTAATGGTGGCAGTGTGGTGTGGGAGGAGGGTGTTTTTTTGTTGGGGGGGGGGGGGGGCTGGTTCTGAGGGTGTTTGACAGAGTAGTGACAACTGTTTCTGGTTTGAA
>NC_036860.1:72845530-72882706 GCF_002910315.2 Salvelinus sp. IW2-2015
ACGGTCAGCACAATGAGTTTTCAATTGAGTCTGAGTATTTTGCCTCCGCTCAGTTTTTACATTAAAAGAAGGGTGTGTTTTCTTTTTCCTTGACAAATGTGAGTGAGGAGAGGTTTGTGAAGCCGGGGTGTGTCAAAGGATGTGTCACGATGTATGTTTGTGATAGGGTGGTACTGGCTGTGAGGAATTTGTTACGGGTCAGTAACTGACAGTGTACAGATGCAGAAACCACATTTTCCAGACTGAGTGATACCAGCAACAATGTTTTAATTTGTTCTCCTCATCATGTCAGAGCACAACAACATTACTCCGGAATGTGCTATGAGTATTGTAGCGCTGGCTGTATGGATAGCATTTGTTACAACAGTCTCTTGGGACAAATCCCTTACACTTTATTTTGCATCTAAAAATATCTCCCATAGTATTTGATGTAATAGAACCAGCAGTAGCCAGTAGAACACCAGCAAATACAGGAAAGTGAATATTACCATTGGTATGCAGTATTTGTTCTGCGTTCAAAGAATGCCTCATTTCTGTGTTCCGTGCACACACTGTGTTTGTGCACGAACACGCAAA
Source organism: Salvelinus sp. IW2-2015 (assembly GCF_002910315.2). NCBI lineage: Eukaryota > Metazoa > Chordata > Actinopteri > Salmoniformes > Salmonidae > Salvelinus > Salvelinus sp. IW2-2015. Next base: position 72,846,107 of record NC_036860.1, read on the forward strand.
AGTGTAATTAGAGTAGGTGTGCTTCAGCCAATTCCTCTCTCCTCCACAAGTCTGGGGAACAACGAATCTACTCTACTCTGCTGACACAACTGGAGTTTTCTGAACTTAGAAGGTGAATATTTTTTACATTGTCTTCATCATAATTCACATCTTCTGCCTGCTACAATATTTAGCAAGCGATGCATTGGGATCAGAAACGGTTTGTTTGCTACTGCCTAGACTTTAGAAACATGCATCTGCCTGCAAACCGTTCTGATGTTCGAGTTTGAAAGGGAAGATTAAAGAGATTTTTAATGAATGTTATTTTGATTGTGTTGGCAAAGCTACTCTCGTGAGAGAAATATTATGTATTCAGCTGTCATTATTCTTTACACTCCAGACGTACTCTGTTTCACACATCTAAATATCACTATACAGCTTTTTTCCTCTCTCACTCACATCAGTAACCAGCCAAGATGCAGAAACGCGAGGCCGTTTAGCCACTCTAACCACCAACAGGAACTGTACTATAGAGCTCACATTCACCACCGTTACTGTCTCATCAACCCCAAAGTATGTTGGCATTCAATACTCTAATCTCCTTAACATTACATACAGTATACACCTATGGAATGAAATGAATTAGCACAAATAAAAACAGCTGTCCATCCCAGATTGTTATTTGTCTGTTTACTTTTCGGTGGAATTTCTCAGAGTAAATATATTTTATGACAGGCTTCTCTGGATGGGTGGTTTTCATGTGTAACGTGGTTTGAGTACATCCACTATCCATCATGAAGTGACACAATGTGGTCTCATTGCACACTGCACGCTGGCTCACTCTGTGTTGCTTACGAATCCATAGCTGCTCTACACTCCATCCATCAGCACAGAGTGGCTGGACAGAAAGAAAGGAACAGTGAAACGACTAAAAGTAGAGGGACAGTGATCGAGAAGTTAAAAAGTGTATTTTCACACAACTTTAAGTCCAGTAGTAAGGTGCATTTTATCAGCAACATGAATGTTCAGCTAATTCATTTGAACTTTAATGACACCTCATTCCCGTTACTAACCCCCCCAGGTGTATATGTCGTGGTTACTATTGAAAAAAAGCTCCTTTCAGGTGTGTTTTTACTAAACTAAACTCTAGAGCTGAGAGAACACGCTGAGAGAAGTCTTTTACAGGTAAGATATTACTCCTATTACTTTTACAGGTAAGATATTACTCATTTTCATGACCCCTATGAGTATTACTGGAATGAGTAGAACTAGAGGTTGTATAGAAATTGTAAGGGTGACAGTATTCCACCTACATTTGATCACTTTCCATGATCTATTTTTAACACAAATCTTCTTTCCATTTGGTTCTCCCCCGGTAACCATTGGTATGATGACAATTTAGAGATTCATTACTGGGCATATGTGAATCAATTAGTGCAGTTTACATGTGGGACATCCGTTTGATTTGTAACCGTTTCCCTGCAAATGAAAGTGGAGATGATTTTCTCCAGGTTTCCCCTCTCTAAACTGGTTATTGCACGGTTACTTAGGAGTGTAATTAAAGAGCCAGGCTTCCTAATGAGCCGAGCAGAGTGAGCAGCCGTTCTGTTATTGTTGAGAACTGCCTTGAAATCTTCCTTATTATTACACCCAGGCTCTCAGGCTTTTCTTACATCTCCCATTCTAAACTGGCTATTTAATACCTGTGCGTGTCGTGTGTCATCAGGCAAACGGCCAACAGAGGAGAAGAAATTGCTGTTGAAATTTGAAAAAAACTGTTCTCTACTGTATTTGATTCGGAGAAAAACCTCTTGACACTGAGCAGGGCATGTCGTAATAAGAGTGAAGCTTTTCAGAGGGACACTTACAGTAACTGTATTCTACAGTACATTTTTGGACGGAATTGGATCAGATACGAATACAGATCCTCTTGGCGTTCCAGGGGGTCAACCTCACATGTATTTCTGCACAGCAGTCTAACTGAAAGGCTTAACCCTGCTAGTCTCTGTATTATAGAACTAAAGAGGTACATATCAGAACCACTCCAAAATGGCAGAGTCAGCCGAGGCCGTGGTAGCTAACCTGAGCAGCAGGAGGAATGTCACCATTGAGATCACCAATCTCACAAACAACTACTGTCTCATCAACCCAAAGTGAGTACACACCTCACCAAGCTACTGTTATTGTCACACTGTACATTCAAGGAAATGTTGAAAGCGTAACGTTGTGCGTGTGTCCTCACTAGGGTATTCCTGGAGAGTGGGGATACCTACCANTTATTGTCACACTGTACATTCAAGGAAATGTTGAAAGCGTAACGTTGTGCGTGTGTCCTCACTAGGGTATTCCTGGAGAGTGGGGATACCTACCACCCTCCCCAGCCCACAGTGCGCCCCCTAAAGACCGAAGTCTGCACGTTCAGCAAATCAAGCGCCAAGGCAACGGGCAGCTATGGCGTTCTGACCTATGACCTCTTTGAGARGTCCCGGAACGACTACATCGAGACGGTGGCCCTCATGTTYGGTGTGCCCTGGGACTACAACATCTACAARAACTGGTTCGCYGTGGGCATCTYCAACAAGGGCCGARCCTGTGATGMGTCACTGTAYAAAGAGATGTACWAYGAAAAGAMCCAGAAAGGTTTCATAAGAGAAGAAGCCAATGGCTCAGGGATCASCTATGAAGGGAACTACCTGGACATCAAGGCCACCATGTCCCCCATGGGCAGGGCCATCATGAAGGTGGAGGTATGGGACAAGCTGTTCACTCCCAGCCAGCAGACCCACTAAGGGGAACCTCCAGCCTCCACCCTCTCCACCAGCACTACAGTATACCTCTGCTGTGTTGTACCTCTGTAACCAATCCATCCACCAATAGATATTACTATTCTGCCGTACTGCTACTGTTTGTATGTTTTGTTGCTGACATGTCTGAATTTCAAGACAACACCTTTCAGTAAATCTGCTTAAGATCACCGTTTAGTTTGCTTATGAATCCAGGCAGAAGCGATATCTGCTCTTTTCTGTAGAAGTCACTGTTCTGTTCATCTCTCAGTAGCATCCTCTTTCAACTGGCATCTTCTCTAGAAATGTAAATCAAACAATGACTCACCAGAGGACGAGGGTGCATAGCTTACTTAACAACACATGGCCAGGAGCTGTCTCTGTCTGTATCTTCTTATGGCATTACTAGTCTATGAAATAAATGTTGTTGTTTTGCTAAAGCTATTTGTGTATGATGAGTTTCTCTCTATTGATTGAGCCTGGAAATATTATGCAACAGTGCCCCTGAAGGAAAAGTATACTGGCCTTTAATGGATAGTTAATACTGATATGAAGTCTTCAACCTCTGAATAACATTATTACATTTACATTTACGTCATTTAGCAGACGCTCTTATCCAGAGCGACTTACAGTAGAGTGCATACATTTTATTAAATTTTTACATACTGAGACAAGGATATCCCTACCGGCCAAGAGCAGACGCTCTTATCCAGAGCGACTTACAGTAGAGTGCATACATTTTATTACATTTTTACATACTGAGACAAGGATATCCCTACCGGCCAAACCCTCCCTAACCCGGACGACGCTATGCCAATTGTGCATCGCCCCACGGATCTCCCGGTTGCGGCCGGCTGCGACAGAGCCTGGGCGCGAACCCAGCCCAGCCTGGGCGCGAACCCAGAGACTCTGGTGGCGCAGCTAGCACTGCGATGCAGTGCCCTAGACCACTGCGCCACCCGGGAGACCAACCCGGGTGGTATACCATGCAGGTTATGTGCAGTGGTGGAAAAAGTACTCATTTGTCATACTTGAGTAAAAGTAAAGATACCTTAATAGAAAATGATTCAAGTAAAAGTGAGTCACCCAGTAAAATACTACTTGAGTAAAAATCTAAAAGTAATTGGTTTTAAATATACTTAAGTATCAAAAGTAAATGGAATTGCTAAAATGTACTTAAGTATCGAAAGTAAAAGTATAAATCATTTCAAATTCCTTATTTTAAGCAAACCAGATGGGGCAATTTTCTTGTTTATTTATTGACGGACAGCCAGGGACACACTCCAACACTCAGACATAATTTACAAACAAAGCATTTGTGGTTAGTGAGTCCGCCAGATCAGAGGCAGTAGAGATGACCTGGGATGTTCTCTTGATAAGTGTGTGAATTGGACCATTTGTGACCCGATTCATGAGATTCAGGAAACTAGGCGAGTCACAAGTCACGACTTCACAGGAGAGCCGTTTGAACTTTAAAAAAATGTTTTACCAAAATGCGTTTTTTGGCAGAAATGCCTTCTCGAACATGTGAACTTTTATGTGCCTTAATAACAAACTTGTATGCCATCTGTAAATACGAATAAAAGAGTTAGGAACCTTGTTGGTTAAGCCACAGAAATGTTTCCCTGTCTAAATGTAACAAGTACTTTTTGGTGTCAGGTAAAATATATGGTGTAAAAAGTACATTATTTTCTTTAGGAATGTAGTGAAGTAAAAGTAAAAGTTGCCAAAAAATATAAATAGTAAAGTAAAGTACAGATACCCCAAAAAACGACTTAAGTAGTGCTTTTAAGCATTTTTTACTTCACGCCACTGGTTATGTGCAGTATGTAAGACATGTAATTTCATGTCTTTAAAAAAAATGGTATCAAATAGGAAATTATCCTTGGTGTGACCTTCTTATAACAATTCCATATGCTGTAGCTTAGTAGAACACCCCCCGGCTTAGACAGGGCTTAGTCTGTAGAGTGTACCTGTAATCAGCTAAATTATAGTGTATCTGTAGCAAGATGAGTGACTCACAGAGTTGTAGTGAATGGCCATGCCTGGCACACCCGAATTCCACCACAATATCTTTTCCTAAAATGTTTCAAGGCGTAATGCACAGTTTGCAATATAGTAACCCTTGAGAAGCACAACCATGTCAATATTAAACCTCTATTGAAAACAAATGTAGCATTTGAAAGGCTCTTCAGAGGAACAGTAGGCCTGCCGACTGCTTCGAGGGCCTGACGGAGGAGATGACAGCCAGTGAATAGGAAGTCTCTTCAACCTAACAGCTATCATTCACTAAATACCAACACAGAGAAGAAACCATTATCACTTCTACTTACAGTCTAATTCTAATTCCCTAGCCCTATAGGCAGAGGCATGGGTATTTCTTGAAAAGCTATCAGACCATCAACAATACTGCACCAGCCCCACAATGGGAGTGACTTACACACATAGAGTACACACTTATTATGCTAATAGTACTGCTACGATTGGAGGGATGCAATCATTAACCTTGTGAAAATGAGGGTACTGCTAGGAGAGAACGCTGCAGAAGCTCTTCAATCACATCCCAGCCAGATGTTATTGTGTTTCTAACAGCAAATCCACTTACAATTCCAACTCTGCATTTCTAACTCTGTTTCCCCCCGCGCGGTAGATTCATTCTGCTTTAGCTGCGTTAACTGGTTACCGCCACAAAGAGGCCCTGATCAAAGGTTCCTCTTCCCGCTGTAGCATTTACATAAKATAGAAGCATAAACTAGCTCTATTTAGGCTCAATCTCAGAAGCGTTGTKGAGTGGTGCATTGAAACAGCGACAGGCACWGCCGCCTATAACAGATGGGGCCACTCGGCAGCGCTAAGCAGGGCTTTTTGTCTGTTACATCTTTGAAAGAGGATAAACTCCCTCACTCCTTTCACATTCTCCCTCTTTCAATCTCCCACATGTATTCACTCATACACCTGCATATACTTACGCATGCTTTCATGTATTGTGTTGTATGTGATTGTGTTTTGTGTGGGTGCGTGCGTGCGTGTGTGCATAGACTCATACAATAGTAAGCTTGGCATTTAGTATATTTCCTCAAAAACAGCCAAAGCACAACAACCTACACATAAGCCAGTATCACAGCAGTCGTTTGGTAGTCAGCTTAAGTCCCTGCTGATTTCCTGTACTTTTACTCTTTGATTTGAGGAGAATCAGTTGATTAGAGCTGAACATTCTCCTGTCTCTGGTGTTACACATAACACTGGCAAGATAATAATGCACCTTCACCTGCTAAAACATTCCATGGTCTGAACTAACGTTACCAATTTATTGTGTTATCCCAGTGCTCTGTATTACTGTGAAGTGCTGAGAGCCATCTTTATCTGCTTTCAAAGACTGCCACCTAGAGGCTGTCCCAGGTAATGACTCACACTGCATTACAACAGAACATTAGGGAGCATTTATCTAACTAATACTGGGCACAATATACAGAGGTACATCTAACTTGATGGTTAGCTGCCATTGAACAAAAACGAGGAGAAAAGAGGAGGAGAAAGTTCTGAAAAATCCCAAATGTCAGCACAATGAACCAAAATCTCATGATAACAGATTTGAAAGGACACAATATCCTCAAGACAGCCTTCATCAGAGAGGAGGAGGACTGATGTCATACTGAGAGTCAAGGGGTTAGAGTTGAGAGGTCAGCTCACCCAATGTCTCCTCCCTTCAGCAGCCTGCGGCCTTGATGTCCAGCCGGGCCTGGTACTCCTGGGAGCTGCGCTCTGTGTCTGCCCTGATCTGGGTCAGCTGTTTCTCCAGACCTGTCCACTGACGCCTGTAGGCTCATCCTCATAGCTCCGTAGCAAGCTTCCATCTCCGCAAGGTTCCCCTCCATAGAACCTTATACAAGGGCAGGGCCACAGACACACAGTGAGAACTGAGCTGAACTCTGATTCTTCATTCCTTTTTGGTTAGGTCTGACTTGGACACTTTTTTTCTGGAGGTCATTTTGCATTTAATTTTCCAAATAGATGTATTTTCAATCCCTACAGCAGACAAGTAAGGGGCAAGAGTTGTGATATCTTTAGCTGAAGTGATCCTTGGCACTGTAAAAATCATTTGTGGCTTGTTTTGAAACTCTTTAGGCCTCTTTGTTATGAGTAACATGATGCATGATGTAATAGCAAATCATACGGTCCAAACTGAGAGTCTTATAATGTCATAGGTAAATGAGAAACTAAAGTGCTTCTATCCAAGAAGTTCTAAGTCTTCCGTGCTGGGTGTGCCACCTTACCATGGAACTCTACATCGGTTGTGTTGGGAATGTGACTTTACCATGGAGTGTGGACACTGCAGCTCCAGTTCCAGGTCTCTGGCGGTGGACTGGCTGCTCTTCAGCTCTACACTGGTGGTCTGCAGGACCTCGGTACTGGAGCTCTTCAGCTCTACACTGGTAGTCTGCAGGACACTGATGGTACTGGAGCTCTTCAGCTCTACACTGGTGGTCTGCAGGACCTCGGTACTGGAGCTCTTCAGCTCTACACTGGTGGTCTGCAGGACCTCGGTACTGGAGCCTCTTCAGCTCTACACTGGTGGTCTGCAGGACCTCGGTACTGGAGCTCTTCAGCTCTACACTGGTGGTCTGCAGGACCTCGGTACTGGAGCTCTTCAGCTCTACACTGGTGGTCTGCAGGACCTCGTACTGGAGCTCTTCAGCTCTACACTGGTGGTCTGCAGGACCTCGGTACTGGAGCTCTTCAGCTCTACACTGGGTGGTCTGCAGGACCCCGGTACTGGAGCTCTTCAGCTCTACACTGGTGGTCTGCAGGACCTCGGTACTGGAGCTCTTCAGCTCTACACTGGTGGTCTGCAGGACCTCGGTACTGGAGCTCTTCAGCTCTACACTGGTGGTCTGCAGGACCCCGCGTACTGGAGCTCTTCAGCTCTACACTGGTGGTCTGCAGGACCTCGGTACTGGAGCTCTTCAGCTCTACACTGGTGGTCTGCAGGACCTCGTACTGGAGCTCTTCAGCTCTACACTGGTGGTCTGCAGGACCTCGGTACTGGAGCTCTTCAGCTCTACACTGGTGGTCTGCAGGACCTCGGCTACTGGAGCTCTTCAGCTCTACACTGGTGGTCTGCAGGACCTCGTACTGGAGCTCTTCAGCTCTACACTGGTGGTCTGCAGGACCTCGGTACTGGAGCTCTTCAGCTCTACACTGGTGGTCTGCAGGACCTCGTACTGGAGCTCTTCAAGCTCTACACTGGTGGTCTGAGGACCTCGGTACTGGAGCTCTTTCAGCTCTTCACTGGTGGTCTGCAGGACCTCCGGTTACTGGAGCTCTTCAGCTCTACACTGGTGGTCTGTGCAGGACCTCGGTACTGGAGCTCTTCAGCCTCTACCCTGGTGCGTCTGCAGGACCTCGGTACTGGAGCTCTTCAGCTCTACACTGGTGGTCTGCAGGACCTCGGTACTGGAGCTCACCTCCTGCTGCAACACTTCAGCCTGAGGGAACCAACACACACAGGTCAAAATCATTAACTCATGAATAAACGTATAAGACATATGTAAAATATATGATATGAAAACATAATAATAAAAAAGCATACTGTTATTTCTTGAATAGAAATAATAATCTTGAAATGTTATGTATTCAGATCCCTGTAGTCATACACTATGTATGCGTTCCAAATGCACACTATTCCCTACATTGTGCACTACTTTTTACCAGAGCTCTATGGGCCCTGGTCAAAAGTAGTGCACCCTACAGGAATAGCGTGCAATTTGGGACGTAATATATGTCTGTGTGTTTGTCCCCTTGCCTTGTTCTTGAACCAGGCCTCGGTGTCTCTGGTACTGCTCTCTGATCTCAGTGATGACAGTGTTCAAGCCCTGGGCCCGGGGCCACGTCCACCTCCACCTGCACCTGACCACTCATCGTGGCACAGAACGACATGGTCTTCTAGGAAACAACAACAACATCAACAACAACAACATTACAGTAGTATCAGCATAGGAATTGGCAAGACAGCACAGGCAGATCTGGGACCAGGCTACCCTACAGTACTAAGAGATCTACCTTCTTATGGTTCTTCTTGAGGTAAACCACCTCCTCCTTCAGGTCCTCCAGCTGCATCTCCAGGTCGCTCCTGGCCAGGGACATCTCCCCCAGCATCCTCTTCAGCCCCCGATGTCAGCCTCCACAGACTGGCGCAGACCAAACTCACTCTCAAACCTTGTGGTTGACACTTAGTTTGGACTCCAGTTGATCAAATTATACTATAAATATATCTATGATATCTGACATTTCAGCAATTGTAATGCTATGGAATAATGTTGTTTTATTCATTCCTGAAATATTCATATCAATCTTGAGTAAAAAGGGAAACTAATTGCTAATAGCTTATATGTTAGACTCACTGGATTCTGAAGCCAGTTTGGTGTTATTCACCGGTAGGGCCAATTCAGCCACCACAGTGCTGGTTGCCAAGAACTTCACACAGAGAAAAGTATCAGGTTTCAGGTTAGATTATCTCCCGCCACTGGAGACACCTTTCAATTTCATCATGAAGTAGTTTGGCATGACGCCAATGTTATTTTGCGTATGTCACAATATGGATTGAATGCATCAGCGCTCAGTAAATGCAAAAAGGAATTGCAGATACTCTAGTTAATCTTGTGCATTGCAAACGTCTTGGCTGGCGGCCAGGTTACAGGGAGTTTAATGAATAAAGGCGACCAGCACTCACAAATTATATTCATGTTATGTACAGTAACACAACAAAATCTATCAGTATTTGTGAGGTTTCTCCATCTTAATTCATGCATGTTTTGACCATGATAGTAAACCTACAAGGAACATACCTTGGAGCGGAGCTCGTCGATGGGTGCTGATGTCCCAGGTGTCGACCTTGACGTGGCTGAGCCCCCGCTCCCTGAACTGCAGCTCCGGCTTGGTGTTGGCCTCGTCCAGGGTGGCAACCCTCTCCAGGTACGTACCCAGGCGCTCCTCTGCGTCCTCCAGCCCCACCATCCATGGAGAAGCCACAGAAGATCATCCCTCCACCACCTCAAGAGCCAAAGCCCCCACCCATGGAGCTGAATCGGCCCCCACCAGCAGCCCCCACCAGCAGAGGAGGAGGCTGTAGTGGAGGAGATGCCAATCCCCTTACCCCCGGTCCCTGTGTACACACTTCCAGACCTCCCGGAAATCATGGACATGCCCGTATCAGAGCATGAGGAGTTGAAGCTCCCCATGGAGGCTGCTGAGCATAGCCCGACTCCAATGCTAGAGAAGCTGCTGCCGCGATTGGAGAATGTGGCCATGATGACTTCAAAGAGCGCAAGAAGCATGGTCTCTGGTGCGAAATGCACTGCAGGCGGGGTGCAGTTGTGGTCTCTCTGTAAAACACTGTTATTAATGGGCATTTGGAATGTGCTGACTTGGGTCTGCCTTGAGCGATCTCTGTATTTTCATTTTCACGATCACAGGGTCTCTCTCTCTCTCTCTCTTTTTCTCTATCAGACATAGACTCTGACCCTGCTGGGAGTATCTTTGTTTTCCAGAGTCCATGTAAAAGGGCTATGAAATAAAACAAATCTGTTTCCCTTTGGTTGCTATGTGTTCTGCCAACTTGGGGGATGAGTAACATCTCTCTTTCTCTCTGCCTTTCCTCTGCCCTCCCTTATTGCAAGGCCAATACACTACATTTCACAATTACTAATTAGTGGCTTGTGTAGGCCATTTACTGAATTACATTTAAACATAGACACACAATCTGCATGTAACTAAGCAAAAAGGTTATATTCAATATTTCGCTATGTATTTCCATAGCTCTCTCATCCTCACGTTGGCTAAATGATGAACGCCAGCTCTCTGTCTGGGCCTGATCCTCTAACAGCAAGACAGACAGGAGATCAATACAAACCACTGCCCATCCCATCTCTGTTCTCTGCATTGGCTTTTTCTCCTCTTAATCCCCAACCTAACTGCGCACACACTGGTTGAATCAATGTTGTTTCCAGGTCATTTCAATGAAATGACGTTGAACCAACATGGAATAGACGTTGAATTGACGTCTGTGCCCAGTGGACATGCTCTGCCACTCAGTCCTCTCTGTCAGCTCGTCAGCCCATCTGCAGGATGTCCTCTAGCTCTTTCACTCACAAACATGCCACTTCCTCCCCTCCTACCCCCTCCTCCAAATCGTGTATGTCCAGACGTGCAAACAAGAATGATAGGGTCATAGGTCCACACTGGAAGCTGCTTAGGGGAGGATGGCTCATAATAATGGCTGGAATGGAGTCAATGGAATGGTATCCACCACATGGAAACCACGTTGTTGATGTGTTTGGTACCATTCCATTGGCACCATTCCAGCCATTATTATGAGCCGTCCTCCCCTCAGCAGCCTCCACCGACACTACTGTACAACTGTAAACCGCAGTAACTGCACATTTGGTCAAAATTGAGTTAAGACCGAAATCCGGTTTTGTAGTATCTGTTTTATCTTGTGCCCTGGTTCAATTATCTTCAGTTTCAGAGAAAATACTGTAGTGTCAAATTTCCAGTAACTACAAAATCCAAATAAAACCCAAGGCAAACAGCAGTAACTTATGTTACTAAGTGAAGTTACTGCACTCTGGGTTTGTTCCACTGTGTTTTGACTGCAGTTACTGCAGTTTGCCCATTCTATCGAGCTCAGGCCATCCCGATCCTGACCCACACACACCATGAGACAGCCGGTGATCCAGTTCTTACCAGAATAAACAGGGCACAATCCCACAGACCGATTATGGCTGAACTCGCATTGAAATGCAAATACCCAGATTATGTATACATCCTTTGTGATCTTGTACCTACCTATTTAGTCACAGATTTAGTTCCCTAATGCAATTGGTAACCTTAATGTCATCATTTGCATATTGCATCCAAACACATCGTTGGATCTGTTTGGATGTGTTTACAGACTAAGCTTCTTCTGCCTTTAGGTTATCCCACCAATGTGAAATGAAAGGACTTGAAAAGCATAAATGAATCCAAGTATATGTCAGATATGACTGGTGTTACGTAAGTGAACGGGTCCATAGAGGGGTGTGTACACCATATGGATGAGATGATTAATGAGCTGAGCCAGCTAGCTTGACAAAACATTCAGAAGCAACTTCATATTTTTCAGAAAGACGCCCTTTCGAACGGGCATGGTCTAATTGAATCAACAATCAAATATACATGTCTGAGTTGAGCTTTCTTAATGACACGTCAAATCTATTGTTGTTTTGGGTTGTTTATCAAAGTCAGCGGGCTAACTTATTGATCCTGCTTTGTCGCATAACGCTCTGGTCCTTTCCCAGGGAGGGAAGCAGGGAGAAGAGAGGGGAACAGCCGCCAGCAACATGTCAGCCTATGTCAGCAGTAGATCTAGGAAACGATGAGGCCGGGAGAAGTCTCTTCTATATCACTTGACTTGAATCCCTTCCCTTTAATCTGCACGTTGAGACGTCTCACAGCATTATTTTAACAATGTCGTCGATCTTCAAAAGAGTGTACACAAGGCACGGAACTCTGTGGTGTTTTGTATAACACTAAATGCATTTTCAAAATGTAGATGCCCTCTCAGAACAGCAAATACATTCATCATAAATATCATGATAACACATGATCAAAAGAACACGACTGCCTGCACAAATAATAACACAACCATACCTCTTGAGTCAAGTTGAAAAAAAAGTCAAGTTAATCTACATCCGATGTAATCAATATATCTTCTTTGCGGACACATCATGGTGATCAAAATACATCATGATGATCAAAATACATCATGATGATCAAAATACATCATGATGATCGAAATAGCAAAAACAACTATTAAAAGCTGCAACTACTCTCCTTTATGCATATACAACATTCCGTTCTGCACACCCCTGTTCTGTTGTACTGCCCCGTTATTTGTCTGTTTGTGGCCTGTTAGCTTGCATGATTATTGCCTTTCTCCTTCAACCTCTCTCATCCACGAGTTGTTTTGAGCCACAGGACTGCCGCTGACTGGATGTTTTTTGTTTGTTGCACCGTTCTCGGTAAACCCTTGACGCTGTCGTGCGTGGAAAGCCCAGGAGGGCGGCTGTTTCTGAGATACTGGATCCGGCGCGCCTGACACTACCACGCTCAAAGTCGCTTAGGTCACTCGTTTTGCCCATTCCAATGTTCAATCAAACTGAATGCCTCGAAGCCTGTCTGCCTGCTTTATATAGCAAGCCACGACCAATTGACTCACTGGCTATAGGAGCGATCCATTTTCCTGAACACAAAAAAACAGCTAAAAGTTTGTTGAATTCCTTAATGTTTTATCACGAAGCATAACCAAAATCCAATAAAAAAACAATGTCTGGTTTTTGGTTTAGTTGTCAGTTAAATATGCTATTATCACCGCACTTTGAACCATTTAAAATCAGAACAATGAATGGGAATACAATGTCAGATACTTTGTTTAGTTATACAACAACGTAATGTGTTATCACTGTGCTTCATCTAATAGCACAACCAAATGACCTGGATTGCAGTTAATATTATATTAAAAGTACATGGTGCAAGTGATCAATGCCGTTCGAGATTCTGGGCAGATTATTATTGCAACGTTTGATCTGGAACGTACACACTTTCAATGATTACATTAGAAGACACTTATAGTTAAAGTCCCTCAAAATGTGGCTATGGATGTGTTGCTCATTTTAAGGTTGAATAAATATTGTCATATTAGTTTGTAAGCTAAATAAAACTTTAGGCTATTTCCTGTATTGCAAAACTGATATTGAATTGTGATTGGTTGTCAACACAACCAACACAACCGACTAATGCCGTTGACTTAGTCAGGCTTTAATTCCAGTTTGTCTACAAATTAAGAATTGATCGATTGGATTCACGTCTCCATCTCAACCCAAAAGAATGCAGTTAAAGCAGACATGAAATGTACTTGAAATAAAGTTTTATTTGAATTAGTCCTATTCTTTTAGTTCGATTTTTGGTTGAGATGGAAATGTGAATCCAACATATAAATTATTAAGTTGTAGATAAAATGTGATTGAAACCATAGCCCTATTTATAGTGTATATTTTTAGTTGAACCGTGGGTTGAATTGAAGCTATATCAGTTGATGACTTCGCAAATGCGATATAGGCCTAAATAGCATCATTGATGTTATGAGTGATAAAGTATGGTCAAATTTCATTTGCTATGTTAAACCTACCCTTTGGAATGACTTCAATAGCAACAGCGAATTGAATGGAGAATTGAGTGGAGAATTGAGTGGAATTAAGTGGAGATCTCTCAAGAATCATTCTCAAGATACCACAATGGTAATAGTCAGTGGCAAATATCAAAGCTTAGAAGAATTGGGCTTGGTTAAAAACCTGGATGGGAAACCAAAGGTATAGATGTATATCATGGCAGAGCAAACTGGGGACCGTGGGGCAGCCCGTAACAATGCTTTGTTTGGCCCATCAGGACCACTAGGGGCCCCCTACCAAAAAAAGTATATATATATATAGTACAGGTCAAAAGTAGCGGTCAAAAGTTTGGACACACCTACTCATTCAAGGATTTTTCTTTCTTTTTACCAGTTTCTACATTGTAGAATAATAGTGAAGACATCAACACTATGAAATAACAAATATGAATCATGTAGTAACCAAAAAAGTGTTAAACAAATCTAAATATATTTTATTTAGGTTCTTCAAAGTAACCACCCTTTGCTTTGATGACAGATTTGCACACTCTTGGCATTCTCTCAACCAGCTTCACCTGGAAGTCTTTTCCAACGGTTTTGAAGGAGTTCCCACATATGCTTAGCAAATGATAGTCCCAAGTGCAAACCAGATGGGATGGCGTATCGCTGCAGAATGCTGTGGTAACCATGCTGGTTAAGTGTACCTTAAATTCTAAATAAATCACATACAGTGTCACCAGCAAAGCACCCCCACACCATCACACCTCCTACTCCATGCTTCACGGTGGGAACCACACATGCAGAGATCATCCGCTCACCTACTCTGCGTCTCACAAAGACAGCGGTTGGAACCAAATATCTCAAGTTTGGAATCATCTGACCAATGGACAGATTTCCACCGGTCTAATGTCGATTGCTTGTGTTTCATGGCCCAAGCAAGTCTCTTCTTCTTATTGGTGTCCTTTAGTAGTGGTTCCTTTGCAGTAATTCGACCATGAAGGCCTGATTCACACAGTCTCCTTTGAACAGTTCATGTTGTGATGTGTCTGTTACTTGAACTCCGTGAAGCATTTATTTGGGCTGCAATCTGAGGTGCAGTTAACTCTAATGAACTTATCCTCTGCAGCAGTGGTAACTCTGGGTCTTCCTTTTCTGTGGCGGTCCTCATGAGAGCCAGTTTCATCATAGTGCTTGATGGTTTTTGAGACTGAACTTGAAGAAACTTTCAAAGTTGTTGAAATTTTCCGGATTGACTGACCTTCATGTCTTAAAGTAATGATGGACTGTCGTTTCTCTATGTTTATTTGAGATGTTCTTTCCATAATATGGACTTGGTGTTTAGCCAAATAGGACTATCTTCTCTATATCACCCCTACCATGTCACAACACAACTGATTGGCTCAAACGCATTAAGAAGGAAAGAAATTCCACATGTATTCCAGGTAACTACTTCATGAAGCTTCCTATGGCTTACCGCAAAGTGGTAGGCCACATTGGGACAGCCAAGTGCTGCCTGTCCTCTGTTGCAACACTCACTACCGAGTTCCAAACTGCCTCTGGAAGCAACATCAGCATGTAAAATGGATTTCCATGGCCAAGCAGCCGCACACAAGCCTAAGATCACCATGCGTAATGCAAAGCGTCGGCTGGAGTGGTGTAAACCACTGGAGCAGTGGAAACTAGTCCTCTGGAGTGATGAATGACGCTTCACCATCTGACGGACAAATCTGGGTTTTGCGGATATCAGGAGAACGCTACCTGCCTGAATGCATAGCACCAACTGTAAAGTTTGGTGGAGGAGGAATAATGGTCTGGGGCTGTTTTTCATGGTTCGGGCTAGGCTCCTTAGTTCCTGTGAAGCATACAATGACATTCTAGACGATTCTGTGCTTCCAACTTTGTGACAGTTTGGGGAAGGCCCTTTCCTTTTTCAGCATGACAATGCCCCCGTGCACAAAGCGAGGTCCAGAAATGGTTTGTCGAGATCGGTGTAGAAGAACTTGACTGGCCTGCACAGAGCCCTGACCTCAACCCCATCGAACACCTTTGGGATGAATTGGAACGCCGACTGCGAGCCAGGTCTAATCACCAAACATCAGTGCCCGACCTCACTAATGCTCTTGTGGATGAATGGAAGCAAGTCCTCGCAGCAATGTTTCAACATCATGCTGTTGTTGTTTATGCGTGTAGATTAATCTCATATCAAGTGTTTGTTTTTGCTGTTATATGATCAAAGAATACACAATAAGATCTCTGTATGAAGAGCACTGTGTTAAGGGTACAGTTGGTTTGATTATGTGGTTTTGAAGAACAAAGAAACAAAAAGGTTTTTAGAAAATGTTGTTCTCACTCCCTCTATCTAGCAGATGAGTTGCTCCTAGAGACACTAGAATCCACAAACGCAAGCTATGTTTCGATTTAAGGCATCTTCACTGGAGTGTTGACAACTCAGCGGTTTGGATTGGTTATTTTGGAGTGTTGGTATTGATTGATCTGTGACGCTATGATGGAGCAGGTAAAATGTATTTGGGTGCCTGGGCTGCTGGAAGTGCAGCGATAGCGGCCATTCAGAAGATCTCACCTATGCTTGAGGCAGAATCCACATTAGGGGATCTGATGGGGGCAGTTTGGGCAGCTGGGGTGTCTCGTGTTGCAGCAGGAATGTCAGGAAGAAGGTTTGGAGTAGGAGCAGCAGGAGCAACTGGGACAGCAGTATGGGCAGCACTTATTACTTTTCTGTCTGTTGGAGGACAGGTGAGAATGTACCAGGATGTTACTAAAGTTGGTCTGCCACTGAGATTCCACTCATGACGGCCTATTATGTCAGAGTGAACTGAGTACTTTGTGAAAGACAGATGTGCTCAGAGAACTATCTCAAATTGCTTACATTATTGGCATTGAATTAGTTTGGGATTCAGATTAATCATGTATGTTTAATGACATAATAGTTAACAATAGTAACCAGGAATTTAGATATACCTGGTATATGTATCAAAATGTATCTAATATTTTGTAATAATCTTGAATCGAATGAATGAGGGACTGAACACAGACCCAAAGTGTCTTTGCGATTCAAAGGGTTTCAGTCTTTGTTAAATGCCTTATTTTTTTTATATATTTTTTTGCAACTTTAAACTAAATCAGATTAATTTAAGTGTCAATAAGTCTCAATCATTTTGAACGTCTGGATGGAATAGCTTTGAAATGTTATTTGAGAGACTAACCTCTAGAGGGCAATGTCTTGCAAGAAGAAAGAAATCACTTTTTTTCAAGTAGTCTAGCCAAGCAAGCCTCTTAAATGACTCCTTACTTACTTTGCTTAAGGTAGTCCATCGCATTTGATGATGACATCCACTACTGCTTGTGGGTTTGCTGAAGACTGTATAATCTGATGTGGTATGCACTGTCTGCCACAGTCAGAGCACACAATGGCCTGTTCAGTCCTTTTTTCCTCAGCCAACTGCACACCTTGATGGAAGAACCTACGCCATGTGGAATGGTCTGTGGCAACAGTCTTTAGGAAGGCAGAGTTTACCCCACACTGCTTTAGTGAGTGTCTTCAAGGGATCCTTTAGAGTGCTTTTTCTGCCCAGTGCGACGGCCCAGTTGTAGCTGTCTGTACTGCATCTTTCCAGGAAGGCGGTCCTCTAGCATCCGGATGGCATGGCCGAGTTATCTAAGCTGCTGGTGTGTGATGGACGCCTCAGTGCTTTTGTTTCCTTTGCAGGATCTCTAAGTGTGAAACACGGTCCTGCCAGGTCACTTTCAAAACGCGTTGGAGGCGTTTTATGTGAAAGGATTCCAGTTGTTTTAAGTGTCGACTGAAGACTGTCCGTGTTTCACATCCATAAAGGACTGTAGATACACACACTGCCTGGTAGACTGCAACATTGGTGTCTAGGTGCAGGTTGCTCTTGTTAAAAACAGCTTCCAAGGTATTTAAAGTGTGGTACAATGGCAAGTGAGGAGTCTGAGAAGGAGAATGCGGGTGGTGCAGGTGGAGGATCAGATGACCTGACATAGGACCTCTGTTTTTGGGATGTTAACAG
Organism: Salvelinus sp. IW2-2015; assembly: GCF_002910315.2. Classification (NCBI taxonomy): domain Eukaryota; kingdom Metazoa; phylum Chordata; class Actinopteri; order Salmoniformes; family Salmonidae; genus Salvelinus; species Salvelinus sp. IW2-2015. Next base: position 72,864,121 of record NC_036860.1, read on the forward strand.
ACAGCCCCATTCTGCTGTAATCTCTCACAGCTGCTGTGAGGGTGGCTTGTTGAGCTTCTAGGCTATGAGCGCAATCGTTATCCAATCATCCACCTACTGAAGCTCATGTCTCTTTAATGACCCCTACAACCGCTGACACAAACACACACCTCACAATGGTTGGGTGTTGGAGCAAAAACCTGAGCAAAGGCAAAAGGAGGAGAGGTGGGAAGCCAGCCGCTGATGTAGATATCTGCATGTATTATGAGATCTCTGCTTATTGGGTCCTTGCAGAAATGGCCAGCTCTAACTGGCTGGTCCTGCATGGTAAGGTGTGCTATGACCATACACATATAGTTCACAGAATGGACACACAGTATGCCCTCTGACCATGGGAATGTCCATTCTAGAAATTCTAATTCTATGATTCTGACCCACTGGGACCAGAAGAGTGACACTGGAAGTGGGTGAGGTCACTAGGAGGGCGGGGGTGAGGATGACCTGACTTTTAGAGAGGAAGAGGGTCATCAAACACACTTTCCCACCCCACCCAGCCAGACAGACACAGAGATCCACCCAACAGTCGTGTCTATGCCAGATAAGGGTGTAGATTACACAGCTGCTGCCACTTCTTCCTTCGAGAGGAGACCTGCCTTTGATACCATCGATCACCACATTCTTTTGGAGAGATTGGAAACCCAAATTGGTCTACACGGACAAGTTCTGGCCTGGTTTAGATCTTATCTGTCGGAAAGATATCAGTTTGTCTCTGTGAATGGTTTGTCCTCTGACAAATCAACTGTACATTTCGGTGTTCCTCAAGGTTCCGTTTTGGGACCACTATTGTTTTCACTATATATTTTACCTCTTGGGGATGTCATTCGACAACATAATGTTAACTTTCACTGCTATGCGGATGAAACACAGCTGTACATTTAAATGAAACAAGGTGAAGCCCCAAAATTGCCCTCGCTAGAAGCCTGTGTTTCAGACATAAGGAAGTGGATGGCTGCAAACTATCTACTTTTAAACTCGGACAAAACAGAGATGCTTGTTCTAGGTCCCAAGAAACAAAGAGATCTTCTGTTGAATCTGACAATTAATCTTGATGGTTGTACAGTCGTCTCAAATAAAACTGTGAAGGACCTCGGCGTTACTCTGGACCCTGATCTCTCTTTTGACGAACATATCAAGACTGTTTCAAGGACAGCTTTTTTCCATCTACGTAACATTGCAAAAATCAGAAACTTTCTGTCCAAAATGATGCAGAAAAATGAATCCATGCTTTAGTTACTTCTAGGTTAGACTACTGCAATGCTCTACTTTCCGGCTACCCGGATAAAGCACTACATAAACTTCAGTTAGTGCTAAATACGGCTGCTAGAATCCTGACTAGAACCAAAAAATTGGATCATATTACTCCAGTGCTAGCCTCCCTACACTGGCTTCCTGTTAAGGCAAGGGCTGATTTCAAGGTTTTACTGTTAACCTACAAAGCATTACATGGGCTTGCTCCTACCTATCTTTCCGATTTGGTCCTGCCATACATACCTACACGTACGCTACGGTCACAAGACGCAGGCCTCCTAATTGTCCCTAGAATTTCTGGCCCAGGAGTGTGAAGGTGAACAGAAAGGCTCTGGAGCAACGAACCGCCCTTGCTGTCTCTGCCTGGCCGGTTCCCCTCTCGCCACTGGGATTCTCTGCCTCTAACCCTATTACAGGGGCTGAGTCACTGGCTTACTGGTGCTCTTTCATAACGTCCCTGGGAGGGGTAAGTCACTTGAGTGGGTTGAGTCACTGACGTGATCTTCCTGTCTGGGTTGTCTGTCTGTCTGGTAGATCTTTGGGTGCTATACTCGGCCTTGTCTCAGGATGGTAAGTTGGTGGTTGAAGCTATCCCTCTAGTGGTGTGAGGGCTGTGCTTTGGCAAAGTGGGTGGGGTTATATCCTTCCTGTTTGGCCCTGTCCGGGGGTATCATTGGATGTGGCCACAGTGTCTCCTGACCCCTCCTGTCTCAGCCTCCAGTATTTATGCTGCAGTAGTTTGTGTCGGGGGGCTAGGGTCAGTTTGTTATATCTGGAGTACTTCTCCTGTCTTATCCGGTGTCCTGTGTGAATTTAAGTATGCTCTCTCTAATTCTCTCTTTCTCTCTCTCGGAGGACCTGAGCCCTAGGACCATGCCTCAGGACTACCTGGCAAGATGACTCCTTGCTGTCCCCAGTCCACCTGGCCGTGCTGCTGCTCCAGTTTCAACTGTTCTGCCTGCGGCTATGGAACCCTGACCTGTTCACCGGACGTGCTACCTGTCCCAGACCTGCTGTTTTCAACTCTCTAGAGACTGCAGGACTGCAGGCCAACTGACATTTACTCCTGAGGTGCTGACTTCCTGCACCCTCAACAACTACTGTGATTATTATTATTCTGTACAGCACTTTGAGATATCAGCTGATGTAAGAAGGGTTATATAAATACATTTGATTTGATTTGACCTCACACAGAAACACACAAGCTAAGTTCTGTGAGTAAAACAGCTTCAATGGACTCTTGCAGGACTGCAATAAAGAATGGTGGAAATGCCACCCATGCAGTCACAAGACAGGGCAAATACTTTTTTATTTATTATTTTTGTATCTACAAGAGTGCCCTATAGGGTGAAGGGGCAAAGGGTCTATTTGGAATTCACAATAACACCCATCTCCGCACTGGGTCTGAATGAGTAAAAACCTGATGAATCATCCATATGGTGTTATCAGCTGTGCATTCCATTAAGGCAGGGGGTTTAACCCAATTAGATCCAGTTAGGAGACTTCACTTTGGACCTTCTGCGAACTTTACAACAAGACAATATCTATTTCTGCAATCCCTTTCCGTAGCGTACAAAACAAAGTCAAGCGATTTGGCTTTAACATATTTAATTGCAAAATATAATTATATACAGTACATTGTGTAAGGAAAGAGGCTATGCTTTGACTAAGACCCACACCCCTCTCACAGACAGTACAAAGTCCAGTAAGTCTTATGACCAGAGTAAGAGCAGAAATACAATACATAAGCATACATATTTCTTTGTTTCTGAAACTGAACGCAATTCAATGCTTTCAGTGTCATTCACGACAGCATAGTAAAAGGGGAAAGATAGACATTTGTTTTTCCTTCTGTCTTCAGTCAGTGCTCATTGCTACACTGAGCCGGGGGGAAGAACAAACATTTGTAGTCTTTTGATCTAGTGCTTGATTCATCTCTCAGGCAAGCGTCGACTGGCTCATCATGGGCGACAGTGGGGACCGTCGTTGTCAAGAGGGAGAGAGAGAGGTTGAGGCGCTGGGCCCTTAATGCTGGGAAATAGACAATTCCTGGAAACTGATCTCATAGACTACATATTGGGCGTAGGCTACTCACACATTGTGTCTAGTTCCTGACTCCAACCTTCCTCACAGACTAATGCTTGGCCAAACCCCTTCATCTTGGCCCCATACTGCATACATTCTAAACCTTACACTCGGGGGTAAAGAGGGCTCTCCAGAAGCATCATACAATTCTAATATACACAAAACCCATTCAAGGACAGGAAAGCTACCAGGTGAGAGGGTACATCACATTTTGTTCTGTAGTTACAAACAGAAATAAACATAATGGAGATTTTATACGGATAACTACACTCTTAGACAAAGGGTTCCAAAAGGGTTCTTCGGCTGTCCCCGTAGGAGAACCCTTTTTGGGTTCCATGTAGAGCCCTCTGTGGAAAGGGTTCTACTTTGAACTCAAAGGGGTTCTATTAAAAGGTTTCTACCTGGAACCAAAAAGGGTTCTTCAATGGGTTCTACGAGGACAGCCAAAGAACCCTTTTAGGTTCTAGTTAGCACCTTTTTTTCTGAGTGTACGGTAAATGGAGAGTGGGAATTCCTCCAACAGAATGCCTTTGTCATTGGTTATCAACTCAATTGGAATGTCCAGCAAGGCGAGACTCACGTTTTCCCAGCCAGAGGGTAGGATTTCCACTAACAAAATCGCTTTTCCGTCATCTTAACAAGCTTTACAGCTTCTGTCATCCTCCCCTAACCACAATAATTCCACAAATGCTGAAGAATATCCTGACTTTTGCCATTCTTTAATCACATATATATATATATAAACAATTAAAATATTGTATTACATTTTTTTTGGTCAAGAATGACATAAGTCCATAAAACCCTACTATCTTAAATACTTTCCTAAGGCGTGTAGGGAGTCGAAACGTTTACATGGCTGTCGCCACTTTTCGTTAGAGGAGCATCGAGGAATGTGGAGAAGATGAGTTTTCAAGAAGCAACCCAGAGGATGTTGACCTGACACGCTACACAACACTGACGGACCCTTTCTTGAACCCCTGTATCCTTGGACGATGCTCATGTGGTACAACTCATTCTGTATCAGTGCATCCATAAAGGTCATGTGTCAGGTGTTTGGGCTGTGAKATTGTTTTGATAGGACTCCACAGAGCTAAGCCAATCATCAGTGGCTGGAAGATGATAAGCAGTGCTCTGTAAAATAGTTGAGTCAATGGCCCCAGTCAGGGGATGGAGAGAGTGAGTCTGAACATGGAGGTGAGCCGGGGTGGATGAGGACTGATCCAGGACGTCCTATCAGGAGCTGCCATCTCCGTTCTTGGTCTTGAGCACCACCAGGACCACCATGATGGGGATGAGGCAGATGGGGGTCATCACCAAGGCAAACACGATGCTTGGCGGGGGGTCGCTCAGCGCCTCGTTGGGACAGTCCCGGAAGAACCTGGAATGGATGTTTACAAACTCATTCTCCACCATCCTGTTGGGCCAGGGGATCAGCAGACACTCTGCTATCTCCTCCGTGCACATGGTGAAGGTGTTATACATCCTACAGAGAGGGATAGGAGGGGTACTATTAGTACAAGAGAGGGCAACATTAWGTGCTCTGAAAGACATTATTAAGAGKTTCATGGTATGGATKTRYCATTAATRARTGAGTTAACTCTGATTTCACTTGACTATGTGTTGGGTTTCTCAAAACTACKGTTTGAACTAAGCATGTGATAATGCGAGACCGACGGCATGATAAGTTGGATCAGAAATAAATTAAACAGAATAATAAGTGGATTAAAATAAGCATTTAGGCCTACCTCTTCACATTGTTCCAGTTGCACCAGTCTGTGTTGTTTAATGACTCCATGGCAACTACAAAATTAATGTAGCAGGTTTCCTTAAATAAGGTCGCGTAGCACTCCGTCCTTGGGGGATAATACTCACAAACGTCACAGTAGTGTTCACAGTTAACATACGTATTCCCACAACCTGTACAATAAGAGAAAGAGAGAGGGAGAATACTGTAACGTTAGGAAATCAGTTCTGTGAAATGATCCAATCATCTAAAATGAATCCAGAAAATGAAGGATTAGAAGGATGTCTCGAAGATTCATGGTTACACATTATTACTAACGAGGCCCAGTCTAATCTTATGTTGATTTAACAGCAAGCAGAAACAGCAGTGTCACCTCTGATTCAACACTATTAAATAGCCTACAYGTAGAGTCAGAAAGGTAATAATGGCCCACCTAATCCACTGGAAACTCTTCTCTCTTCGAGGATAACGTCTAAGAAGAGAAAATGACAATACATTTGGTTACATTTGACTGACCAATGGTTGTAATCACAACAGAAATGTCTGTTAAAAACAGCCTCTCAAACAGACAGACTGAACAGCTGTGTCATTCAACATCTTTTTTAAAGAATGATCAAATCTTCTAAAAAAGTTTTTCAAATGATCAATGTAACATTTAAGATCCCAATCGAAACGAAGCATGCAATGAATGTTATCTTTACTGCCGCACATCGTGTCAGCAACTCAATCTGAATGTTCAGCAACGCGAGACGTGCGTTCGCTGCCGCCCGGGCCGAGCCCACACACTCACCAGAAAGAACAGAGAGGAGCACCGCAAAGAAAACAAGCACTCCCTTCATGTCAGAGAAAGTGAACATAGGAGAGTTTCCCCTACTAACTGACGACCATCTAGACTGAGCCTGAACTTCTAACACCGAGCCCTGCAAGGCATAACAAGAAACTAGACGGGTGAAAGCTGCTGTCTGCTGTAATGCAGCTAGACACGGCATTACCCTCGGTTACCAGATGTCAGATCGGTGTTACCCGCGGTTAGGTAACCAGATGTTCCTCGAGGATCTGTCTGTCTGCCCTGCGCCTTGGCAGCAAGCTCTTCCCCTCTCCAGTGCATTTCTTTAGGACTGTCTTGCCTTTTAAAGGGGTGGAGGCTCAAAAGACTGTCCTCTCTCTCTCTCTCTCAAATAAAAGGGAGCACACCCAAGTTGGGCTGGACTCACATCTGAAAACCCTTTACTCTTTAACTCTAGTTCTGCTTTTTAGTCTCCATTTCTCACAGTCAAAGGCCTGGCCGACTTGCAGCTTGTGATTTATTTGCCTTGAGAGCTGCCTCTGCCAAATCGGAAACACAAGTAAACATTTAGGACCAGGGCGTTTAGGGTGGATGTAATCATGACTACGCACGGGTGTGCTGTGCAGACGGCTGTGGATTCATATCTGGATTAATGTGATCTTATCTGGAAGACATTATTAGCGTCAGCCAGCTGTTTGCAAAGACCTACTCTCTATCTACCCCACAGCCACAGGCAAGCAATGCAAATCTCCAACGCAATAGAACTTTCAGCGTTCACACTATAGGATAAGCCTGGGAATATGGATGAACTCCTCCTGGATCTTTATGTAGTACCTTGAGCCATGTGGAGCTGCATGACTGTTACCTCAGCAGACTACTGTCTCCGTTTCATACTGCTTCTCAAAGACAACGCATTAGACCACTTCTTCATCATCACTAAAACGATGATTCATATCTCAAGCTTCTTATCAAAAAGGAAGTTTTTCAAAAATAAGTCTTTGTTCGATTACTGGGATGAAATAATAACATTTAAAGTGACTTTAAAAAGATTTAGAAGATGTATTCTCAGGACAATCTATGCTACACAATGTGGTTGGGCCCCTGAACACATCTGTTCGCTGAGCAACGGTTTTGATTTAGTAATGACATCAGGAAATGTGTCTTTTCAGTAGAGGAGGAGCTCACAGTTGGGTGAGTTGGGGGGGAGCGGAGAGAGAGAAAAAGGAAATCGTAGGGTGAGGAACAGTGAAGGGGGACTAGCTGCTCCAAAGTTCCAGTTGTTTCACAACTCTAGAGTTCTTGTTTTGAACACATCCATCACATGGGGCGAATGGTGAACAAATACAGGAAGTGCAGACCAGGTGGGGAGGCTGCCTGTAACTAGGTTTCAGTTAACCTTTGACCCCAGACAATTATGGGCCTTATGTCAGCTGCTGCTAACCCCACATTGTTGGGGACCTCCCCACAGGTTTGTCTTGGCTTCACGTTATGCTAGAAGCCTAGGACTCTTGGCAGAGAGCTGCATCTCGGTTGTCTTTTTTTTTTTGAGGTTGGCCAGTTCAGTTCTGAACCCATGTGTTTACAGTGCTTGTCCAACAGAGTCCCCCATGGATTCAAATATCATTTCACATCAAAGCGTTGCGCGGTAGAGCTGACGAAGGACAAACCTCGATGGTAATGTTTGTTTAGAACATTAATGGGGTGTTACACCATTACAAACATTTACAACATAATCCATCTGTGATCATTATGTTGTGTAATACCAATATTGTGAAATAGGAGTTAAATTGTTGCCTAAAAAGTTKTCAATTAATCTGGTAACTTACCGTGGTATTGGTAGTTTGCATATGTTGTTGAGTCATGCCGTGAAGTGAAACCTAATTGATGAGAATAACATGCTGTTTAATCAAACTATTGATGTAAATGTATTCATCAGTACATTTACATTATAGTCATTTAGCAGACACTCTTATCCAGAGCGACTTACAGTAGTGAGTGCATACATTTTCATTTTCTTTTTTGTACAGGTCCCCTGTTGGAATCAAACCCACAACCCTGTCGTTGTAAGCGCCATGCTCTACAAACTGAGCCACACGGGACCCCAACGGGACCCCAATTGGACACATCAAAGTGAAGACAGTCTAACAAAAACATGTGTTGTTGTTCCCTTGGGATTTAACACTAGTTGACATAGATGAGTTGTGTTAGTTGATGTAGAGACCACGAGAAGAGGGCAACAGTTAGTCAGTTACCTGGTGTGGTAACTTGTGGCGCCTCATAATGTCCTATCAGGCCAGCTGCTGTAGAGCTCAGTGCTACAGGGACAGACACGAAACAGGGACAATGTCAATGGAGAGTTCTTTACAGAAAGGTGTGCACTCACATTCTCACACGTGCACAGTCAGCGAAATAAACAAAGACAAACACAAGCAAGTAGAAATACAGAAATGAGTAGACAGATGTGTATTTTTTACATATAGAAGACTGATGAACATATAGGACAGACAGAAAGAGAGGAGTGGGAAAGAGAAACGAATGAAGAGAGAGAGCTGGTCAGTGGCAGGGAGTGTMTCCTCCCTTTGTTCTCTGAATAAAGTCTGAAACAGTTCAGCCATTTCCTCAAACACAAACTATTTAATTTAGTCTTTGAATAACTTGGTTTGTTTTGTTTTTTGAAGAAGAGTGATCTGGTCTGGGAAATTKAGTCTAAAGTTGAGGTGTTCCTTATTAAACGGTTATTGTAACATTGTGTTCTGTGAAGACCGTGATTATCTCAACTACATTATCTTATGTATTTGTTGGTAGAAACAGATCCTCTAAATTAGAACAACAATCTGCTTAAAATCTTCAAGAAAGACACCAGATCCATAACATCGTCATATCTATATTTAACCTCTGTTTCTTCACCATTGGAGCAAGAAAATGTTTTTAACAAATCAAAATCACTAAGTTTAGGCTACTATAAAAAAGAATCTAATATTAGATCTGCCAAGCTCTTACTGCAATCCCTTACTTCTAAGCATTCCACTTGCTGTAAGAGGTGAAATCTAGGGCAATATTTGACATACTTTTTCTCTTAGTAATTCAACATACTTCTCCATACCCCTGGCCCTTTTTATATACATATAGTACTCTGTAAATCATCTACTTACCCCAGAGAAGAAGAGGCAGAAAGCAGCAAGAAGAAGAAGACACGGGAGACGGATTAGGGGCTTTCATTTCTGCCTGACACTGCTCTGTCTCTCTTCCCTGGTGGACCCAGATTACATATCTCAACCTTTCTGCAGGAAAGCTCTATAAAACAACAGGAAGCTCTCGTTTCCTAGGATGGGTGGCTTGGGCGGGTTCCCACAATAGTGCAGACAGCCCCAGATAAGGGGAGAGCTACTGTAGCCCACTACCATTTACAATACAATTCATCTCTCTCCTACAATCTCTCTCTCTCCTTCTCACTCGACTGCTCTCTCTCTTTCTTTCTCTCCCTCTCTCCCTCACACTCTTTTTCCTAGTTTCTCTCTCAATTCAATTCAATTCAAGGGGCTTTATTGGCATGGGAAACATATGTTAACATTGCCAAAGCAAGTGAGGTAGACAATATACAAAAGTGAAATAAACAATAAAAATTAACAGTTAACATTACACATACAGAAGTTTCAAAACAATAAAGACATTACAAATGTCATATTATGTATATATACAGTGTTGTAACAAAATTGAGTTTGTTTTTGAATTCTTTGTGGATCTGTGTAATCTGAGGGAGGAGGTTAGGGAGGTTAGGAAGTGCAGCTCAGTTTCCACCTCATTTTGTGGGCAGTGTGCACATAGCCTGTCTTCTCTTGAGAGCCATGTCTGCCTACGGCGGCCTTTCTCAATAGCAAGGCTATACTCACTGAGTCTGTACATAGTCAAAGCTATCCTTAAGTTTGGGTCAGTCACAGTGGTCAGGTATTCTGCCACTGTGTACTCTCTGTTTAGGGCCAAATAGCATTCTAGTTTGCTCAGTTTTTTTGTTAATTCTTTCCAATGTGTCAAGTAATTATCTTTTTGTTTTCTCATGATTTGCTTGGGTCTAATTGTGCTGCAGTCCTGGGACCAGCTTGCTTAGGGGACTCTTCTCCAGGTTCATCTCTCTGTATGTGATGGCTTTGTTATGGAAGGTTTGGGAATTGCTTCCTTTAAGGTGGTTGTAGAATTTAACGGCTCTTTTCTGGATTTTGATAATTAGTGGGTATCTGCCTAATTCTGCTCTGCATGCATTATTTGGTGTTCTACGTTGTACACGGAGGATATTTTTGCAGAATTCTGCATGCAGAGTCTCAATTTGGTGTTTGTCTCATTTTGTGAAATCTTGGTTGGTGAGCGGACCCCAGACCTCACAACCATAAAGGGCAATGGGCTCTATGACTGATTCAAGTATTTTTAGCCAGATCCTTATTGGTATGTTGAATTTTATGTTCCTTTTGATGGCATAGAATGCCCTTCTTGCCTTGTCTCTCAGATCGTTCACAGCTTTGTGGAATTTACCTGCGGCTCTAGGGCAATGGTGTCTAGATGGAATTTGTATTTGTGGTCCTGGCGACTGGACTTTTTTTGGAACACCATTATTTTGTTCTTACTGAGATTTACTGTCAGGGCCCAGGTCTGGCAGAATCTGTGCAGAATATCTAGGTACTGCTTTAGGCCCTTCTTGGTTAGGGACAGAAGCACCAGATCATCAGCAAACAGTAGACATTTGACTTCAGATTCTAGTAGGGTGAGGCCGGGTGCTCCAGACTTTTCTAGTGCCTTCGCCAATTCGTTGATATATATGTTGAAGAGGGTGGGGCTTAAGCTGCATCCCTGTCTCACCCCACGGCCCTGTGGGAAGAAATGTGTGTGTTTTTTGCCAATTTTAACCGCACACTTGTTGTTTGTGTACATGGATTTTATAATGTCGTATGTTTTACCCCCAACGCCACTTTCCATCAATTTGTATAGCAGACCCTCATGCCAAATTGAGTCGAAGGCTTTTTTGAAATCAACAAAGCATGAGAAGACTTTGCCTTTGTTTTAGTTTGTTTGGTTGTCAATTAGGGTGTGCAGGGTGAATACATGGTCTGTTGTACGGTAATTTGGTAAAAAGCCCATTTGAGTCCCTGGCGGCATAGTGTGTTACTGATGGTAGGCTTATGGTAGGCTGATGGTAGGCATTTGACATTTGCTCAGTACATTGTTTTCATTGAGGAAATGTACGAGTCTGCTGTTAATGATAATGCAGAGGATTTCCCCAAGGTTGCTGTTGACGCATATCCCACGGTAGTTATTGGGGTCAAATTTGTCTCCACTTTTGTGGATTGGGGTGATCAGTCCTTGGTTCCAAATATTGGGGAAGATGCCAGAGCTAAGGATGATGTTAAAGAGTTTTAGTATAGCCAATTGGAATTTGTTGTCTGTATATTTGATCATTTCATTAAGGATACCAGCAACACCACATGCCTTTTGGGGTTGGAGGGTTTTTATTTTGTCCTGTAGCTCATTCAAGGTAATTGGAGAATCCAGTGGGTTCTGGTAGTCTTTAATAGTTGATTCTAAGATCTGTATTTGATACTGTATATGTTTTTGCTCTTTATTCTTTGTTATAGAGCCAAAAAGATTGGAGAAGTGGTTTACCCATACATCTCCATTTTGGATAGATAATTCTTTGTGTTGTTGTTTGTTTAGTGTTTTCCAATTTTCCCAGAAGTGGTTAGAGTCTATGGATTCTTCAATTACATTGAACTGATTTCTGACGTGCTGTTCCTTCTTTTTCCGTAGTGTATTTCTGTATTGTTTTAGTGATTCACCATAGTGAAGGTGTAGACTCAGGTTTTCCGGATCTCTATGTTTTTGGTTGGACAGGTTTCTCAATTTCTTTCTTCGATTTTTGCATTCTTCATCAAACCATGTGTCATTGTTGTTCATTTTCTTCGGTTTTCTATTTGAGATTTTTAGATTTTATAGGGAAGCTGAGAGGTCAAATATACTGTTAAGATTTTCTACTGCCAAGTTTACACCTTCACTATTACAGTGGAACATTTTACCTGGGAAATTGTCTAAAAGGGATTGAATTTGTTGTTGCCTAATTGTTTTTTGGTAGGTTTCCAAACTGCATTCCTTCCATCTATAGCATTTCTTAATGTTACTCAGTTCCTTTGGCTTTGATGCCTCATGATTGAGTATTGCTCTGTTCAAGTAGACTGTGATTTTGCTGTGGTCTGATAGGGGTGTCAGTGGGCTGACTGTGAGCGCTCTGAGAGACTTTGGGTTGAGGTCAGTGATAAAGTAGTCTACAGTACTACTGCCAAGAGATGAGCTATAGGTGTACCTACCATAGGAGTCCCCTCGAAGCCTACCATTGACTATGTACATACTAGACTAAATTTCCCAGACCAGATCACTCTCTTTCAAAAAACAAAACAACCAAGTTATTCAAAGACTACATTAAATAGTTTGTGTTTGAGGAAATGGCTGAACTGTTTCAGACTTTTTCAGAGAACAAAGGGAGGAGACACTCCCTGCACTGACCAGCTCTCTCTCTTCATTGTTTCTCTTTCCCACTCCTCTCTTTTCGTTGTCCTATATGTTCATCATCTTCATATATGTAAAAAAATCTGTCACTCATTTCTGTATTTCTACTTGCTTGTGTTTGTCTTTGTTTATTTCCTGACTGTGCACGTGTGAGATGTGAGTGCACACTTTCTGTAAAGAACTCTCCATTGACATTGTCCCTGTTTCGTGTCTGTCCCTGTAGCACTGAGCTCTACAGCAGCTGGTCTGATAGGACATTAGTAGGCGCCACAAGTCCACACACAGGTAACTGACTACTGTTGCCCTCTTCTGGTCTCTACATCAACTAACACAACTCATATGTCAACTAGTGTTAAACCCAAGGGAACAACACACATGTTTTTGTTAGACTGTCTTCACTTGATGCGTCCCTTGGGGGTCCCGTTGGGGTCCCGTGTGGCTCAGTTTGTAAGCATGGCGCTTAACACGACGGGTTGGGGTTTGATTCCAACAGGGGACCTGTACAAAAAAGAAAATGAAAATGTATGCACTCACTACTGAAGTCGCTCTGGATAAGATGTAATGTAAATGTAATGATGTGATAATACATTTAAATCAAATATTTGATTAACAGCATGTTTATTCTCATCAATTAGGTTTCACTTCACGGCATGACTCAACAACATATGCAAACTACCAATACACGGTAAGTTCCAGATTAATTGAAACTTTTAGGCAACAATTTAAACCCTATTTCACAATATTGGTATTACACAACATAATGATCACAGATGGATTATGTTGAAATGTTTGTAATGGTAAACACCATTAATGTTCTAAACAAACATTACCTCGAGGTTTGTCCTTCGTAGCTCTACCGCGCAACGCTTTGATGTGAAATAATATTTGAATCCATGGGGGCTCTGTTGACAGCACTGTAAACACATGGGTTCAGAACAACTGGCCAACCTCAAAAAAAAAAAGAACCGAGATGCAGCTCTCTGCCAAGAGTCCTAGGCTTCTAGCATAACGTGAAGCCAAGACAAACCTGTGGGGAGGTCCCCAACAATGTGGGTAGCAGCAGCTGACACAAGGCCCATAATGTCTGGGGTCAAAGGTTAACTGAAACCTCGTTACAGGCAGCCCCCCAACTGGCTGCACTTCCTGTATTTGTTCACCATTCGCCCCATGTGATGGATGTGTTCAAAAAAGAACTCTAGAGTTGTGAAACAACTGGAACTTTGGAGCAGTAGTCCCCCCTTCACTGTTCTTCACCCTACGATTTCTTTTTCTCTCTCTCCGCTCCCCCAACTCAACTGTGAGCTCCTCCTCTTGAAAAGACACATTTCCTGATGTCATTACTAAATCAAAACCGTTGCTCAGCAACAGATGTTCAGCCGGGAACACATTTGTGTAGCATAGATTGTCCTGAGAATAGACTCTAAATCTTTTAAAGTCACTTTAATGTTTTATTTCATCCCAGTAATCGACAAAGACTTTTTGAAAAACTCGCCTTTTTGATAAGAAGCTTGAGATATAAGTCATCGTTTAGTGAGATGAAGAGTGGTCTAATGCTTGTCTTTGAGAAGCAGTATGAAACGGAGACAGTAGTCTGCTGAGGTAACAGTCATGCAGCTCACATGGCTCAAGGTACTACATAAAGATCCAGAGGAGTTCACCATATTCCAGGCTTATCCTATGTGTGAACGCTGAAAGTTCTATTGGTTGGAGATTTGATTGCTTGCCTGTGGCTGTGGGGTAGATAGAGAGTGGTCTTTGCAAACAGCTGGCTGACCTAATAATTCTTCCAGATAAGATCACATTAATCCAGATATGATCCACAGCGTCTCACAGCACACCGTGCGAGTACATGATTACTCCACCCTAAACGCCCTGGTCCTAAATGTTTACTTTGTTTCCGATTTGGCAGAGGCAGCCTCAAGGCAAATAAATCACAAGCTGCAAGTCAGCCAGCCTTTGACTGTGAGAATGGAGACTAAAAAGTTATGAGACTTAAAGGGTAAAGTTTTCAGATGTGCGTCCAGCCCAACTTGGGTGTGCTCCCTTTTATTTGAGGAGAGAGAGAAGAGGAAGTCTTTTGAGCCTCCACCCTTTAAAAGGCAAAACATCCTAAAGAAATGCACTGGAGAGGGGAAGAGCTTGTGCAAGGCGCAGGGCAGACAGACAGATCCTCGAGAACATCTGGTACCTAACCGCGGAACACCGATCTGACATCTGGTAACCGAGGGTAATGCCGGGTCTAGCTGTTCCACCCATCAGGTCTAGTTTCTTGTTATGCTTGCAGGGCTCGGTGTTAGAAGTTCAGCAGCTCAGTCTAGGATGGTCGTCAGTGCAGTGGAAACTCTCCTATGTTCACTTTCTCTGACATGAAGGGAGGCTTGTTTCTTTGGGATGCTCCTCTCTGTTCTTTCTGGTGAGTGTGTGGGCTCGCCGGGCGGCAGCGAACGCACGTCTCGCGTTGCTGAACATTCAGATTGAGTTGCTGACACGATGTGCGGCAGTAAAGATAGGCTTTTTGCATGCTTCGTTTCGATTGGATCTTAAATGTTACATTGATCATTTGAAAAACTTTTTTAGAAGATTTGTCTTCTTTAAAAAGATGTTGAATGACACAGCTGTTCAGTCTGTCTGTTTGAGAGGCTGTTTTTAACAGACATTTCTGTTGTGATTACAACCATTGGTCAGTAAAATGTAACACATGTATTGTAATTTTCTCTTCTTAGAATCCTCGAAAGAGAGGAGTTTCCAGTGGATTAGGTGGGCCATTATTACCTTTCTGACTCTACTGTAGGCTATTTAATAGTGTTGAATCAGAGGTGACACTGCTGTTTCTGCTTGCTGTTAAATCAACATAAGATTAGACTGGCTGTTAGTAATAATGTGTAACCATGAATCTTCAGACATCTTCTAATCCTTCATTTTGGATTCATTTTTGGACATTGCAACTTTAAGAACGATTTCTAACGTTACAGTATTCTCCCTCTCTCTTTCTCTTATTGTACAGGTTGTGGAATAACGTATGTTAACTGTGAACTACTATGTGACGTTTGTGTGTCATTTATCCCAAGGACGGAGTGCTACGCGACCTTATTTAAGAACCTGCTACTTTTTTGTAGTGCGCATGGAGTCATTAAACAACACAGCCTGGTGCAACTGGAACAATGTGAAGAGGTAGGCCTAATGCTTATTTTAATCCACTTATTATTCTGTTTAATTTATTTCTGATCCAACTTATCAGCTCGGTCTGCATTATCACATGCTTAGTTCAAACGTAGTTTGAGAAACCCAACACATGTCAAGTGAAATCAGATAACTCATTATTAATGAAAATCCATACCATGAACCTCTTAATAATGTCTTTCAGAGCACTTAATGTTGCCCTCTCTTGTAACATAGTACCCCTCCTACCCTCTCTGTAGGATGTATAACCTTCACCATGTGCACGGAGGAATAGCAGAGTGTCTGCTGTCCCCTGGCCCAAACAGGATGGTGGAGAATGAGTTTGTAAACATCCATTCCAGGTTCTCCCGGAACTGTCCAACTAGGCCTGAGCGACCCGGCCGGCCAAGCATCGTGTTCGCCCTGGGTATGACCCCAATGCTGCCTCATCCCATCATGGTAGTCCTGGTGGTGCTCAATGACCAAGAACGGTGATGGCAGCTCCTGATAGGACGTCCTGGATCAGTCCTGCCTCCAGCCCTGCCTCAGCCTTCAATGGTTAACTCACTCCTTCCTCCCGAGGATGTCAAGACGGGGCCATTGACCTCAACATCTTTAGCAGAGCACGCTTATTCATCTCCAGCCACTGATAGATTGGCTTAGCTCTGTGGAGTCCTAGTCCAAAACATATCACATGCCAAACAACCTGCCACATGACTTTAATGGATGCACTGATACAGAATGAGTTGTAGCCACATGAGCATCGTCCAAGATATCAGGGGTTCAAAGAAAGGTCCGTCCGTGTTTGTGTAGAGTGTCAAGTCAACACATCCTCAGGGTTTGGCTTCTTGAAAACATCATCCTCTCATGCTCATTCGTCGATGCTCCTCTAATCCAAAAGTGGTGAAGCTATGTAAATGTTTTGACTTCCTACACAGCTTAGGAAAGGTATTTAAGATAGTAGCGTTCAATGACTTATGTCATTCTTGACAATGCCATCTCCCATGACTATCTCCATCCTGTCCAGATGTGAACCCTAACACCGATTATGGCTAAAAATAGTGACATTCTTTAAAATATTTTTATTTTATATAGTGGAATTCCTACCCTCACTGCTGGAAAACGTGAGTTTCGCATTGCTGGACATTCCACTTGAGTTTGAGGTACCCAATGAACAAGGCATTCTGTTTGAGGTAATCCCCCCCTCTCCATTTACGGGGGTACATCAGAACAAAGGTGCAACTAGGAACCTTGAAAAAAGGGTTATTCGGCTGTCCCTCATGAGAGGACCCATTGAAGAACCATTTTTGTTCCAGGTAGAACCTTTAAATAGACCCCTTGGTTCAAAAGAGAACCTTTCCACAGAGGGCTCTACATGGAACCCAAAAGAGTTGTGCCTAGAAACAAAAAGGGTTCTCCTTGGGGCAAGGCCCGACGAGACCCTTTTGGAACGCCCTTTTTTCCTAGGAAGTGTAGTTATCCATATTAGGGATTCATCATGTAATTCTGTATGTAACTAAGAACAAAATGTGATGTACCCTCTCAGCTGGAGCTTTCCTGTTCCTTGAATGTGTTTTTTGTGTATATTGGAGAGCCCTCTTGCCCCCAAGTGTAGGGTTAAGAAATGTAATGCGGTATGGGGTGGTGTAGGAAGGCCATTATGAGGGGTTTTTTGGGCCAAGCATCAGTCTGGTGTTGGGGTTGCAGCAGACTAGACACAATGGGTGGGTAACGCCTAACGGCCAAACATGTAGGTCTATAAGATCCCTGTTTTCCAGGAATTGTCCTATTTCCCAGCATTAAGGGCCCAAGTGCCTCAATCTCTCTCTCTCTGCTCGTCCCTCTTGACAATGACGGTCCCACTGTCTCCCATGTGAGCAGTCGACTCAGTGCCTGAGAGTTTAATAAGCATTAGATAAAAGACCTACAAACATTTTTGGTCCTTCCCCCCTGGCTCAGTGTAGCATGAGCACTGACTGAAGACAGAAGGAGAAACAAATGTCATCTTCCTCTACTCTAAACGGTGTAAGAACTGTTTGTTTAATTTTTTTATTATGTTGTCGTGAATGACACTGAAAGCATTGAAATTGCACTTCAGTTCTCCACGCACACACAAAGAATAATGTACGCTTAGTGTATGTGTATTTCTGCTCTTACTCTGGTTCATAAGACTTACTGGGACTTTGTACTGTCTGTGGAGGGGGTGTGGGTCTTAGGTCAAAGCATAGCCTCTTTTCCTACAGACAACTGTACTGTGTATATAAATTGTTCATTTGCAATTAAATATACTAAAGCCAAAATGCCTAATCACTTGATTTAATGTTTGTACGCTACGGAAATGGATTGCAGAAATAGATGTGAGGTCCGTCCTAACGGATTAATTGGGTTTAAACCCCTTGCCTTAATGGAATGGCACAGCCTGATAACGCCAATGGATGATTATCAAGGTTTTTACTTCATTAGCCCCGATCGTGCAAGAGGATGGGTGTTGTATGTGAATATAAGAATCGAGCCTTTGGCCCACTCTGACCGCTGAGATAAGGGGCACTGCTTGTAAGATAAAATGTAAAATAAATAAAAAACGCTAAGTTTACCCCTGTCTTGTGACTCGCTGATGGGTATGGGTATTTTCACCATTCTTAATCAGTCCTACAAGAGTCCTTGAAGCTGTTTTAACCTGCACAGAACATAGCTTGTGTTTGCTTTCTGTGTGATGGTCTCCTCTCTAAGGAAGGAAGTGACAGCAGCTGTGTAATCCCCACCCTTATCTGGCATAGAGCAAGACTGTTGGTGGACCGTCTGTGTCTGTCTGGCTGGGTGGGTGGGAAAGGTGTGTTGTGATGGCCTCATTGCCTCTCTAGAAGTAGGTCATCCTCAACCCCGCACTCCTAGTGACTCGACCCACCTTCCATGTCCACTGGGTTCAGGGTTCCCAGTAGTCCAAATCATAGAGATTTGAATTCCTAGAATGGACCCTC
>NC_036860.1:72882731-72905381 GCF_002910315.2 Salvelinus sp. IW2-2015
TCCAGGACCTTGAAATGCTTCTTGCGAAGCCACTCTTCGTTGCCCGGGCGGTGTGTTTGGGATCATTGTCATGCTGAAAGACCCAGCCACGTTTCATCTTCAATGCCCTTGCTGATGGAAGGAGGTTTTCACTCAAAATCTCACGATACATGGCCCCATTCATTCTTTCCTTTACACGGATCAGTCGTCCTGGTCCCTTTGCAGAAAAACGCCCAAACATGATGTTCACCCCCATGCTTCACAGTAGGTATGGTGTTCTTGGATGCAACTCAGCATTCTTTGTCCTCCAAACACGACGAATTGAGTTTTTACCAAAAAGTTATATTTTGGTTTCATCTGACATATGACATTTTCCCGATCTTCTTCTGGATCATCCAAATGCTCTCTAGCAAACTTCAGACGGGCCTGGACATGTACTGGCTTAAGCAGGGGGACACGTCTGGCACTGCAGGATTTGAGTCCCTGGCGGCGTAGTGTGTACTTGTGTAGGCTTTGTTACTTTGGTCCCCCGTGTGGTCGGATTTTTGCTCACCGTTCTTGTGATCATTTTGACCCCATGGGGTGAGATCTTGCGTGGAGCCCAGATCGAGGGAGATTATCAGTGTCTTGTATGTCTTCCATTTCCTAATAATTGCTCCCACAGTTGATTTCTTCAAACCAGCTGCTTACCTATTGCAGATTCAGTCTTCCAGCCTGGTGCAGGTCTACAATTTTGTTTCTGGTGTCTGACAGCTCCTTGGTCTTGGCCATAGTGGAGTTTGGAGTGTGACTGTTTGAGGTTGTGGACAGGTGTCTTTTATTACTGATAACAAGTTCAAACAGGTGCCATTAATACAGGTAACGAGTGGAGGACAGAGGAGCCTCTTAAAGAAGAAGTTACAGGTCTGTGAGAGCCAGAAATCTTGCTTGTTTGTAGGTGACCAAATACTTATTTTCCACCATAATTTGCAAATAAATTCATTAAAAATCCTACAATTGATTTTCTGGATTTTTTTCTCATTTTGTCTGTCATAGTTGAAGTGTACCTATGATGAAATTACAGCTCTCTCATCTTTTTAAGTGGGAGAACTTGCACAATTGGTGGCTGACTAAATACTTTTTTGCCCCACTGTATATCCCCCCACTAGAATCCCATCTTTAATGAAGACAGCTTCTCCATCCTGGAGGGGGAAATCAATCATTTCCAGGCCCAGAACATGTACTAGTCTGTGGCGACCTAAATGCCAGAACCGACAAGAACCTGACACCCTCAGCACACAGGGGGACAAACACCTGCCTGCAGGTGACAGCATTCCCTCCCCCATATGCCCCCCTAGGCACAACTATGACAACATAACCAACAAAAACGGGTCACAACTCCTGCAGCTCTGTCGCACGCTGGAAGTTGAGGTGTTCCTTATTAAACGGTTATTGTAACATTGTGTTCTGTGAAGACCGTGATTATCTCAACTACATTATCTTATGTATTTGTTGGTAAAAACCGATCATATAAATTAGAACAACAATCTGCTTAAAATCTTCGAGAAAGACACCAGATCCATAACATCATTATACCTATATTTAACCTCTGTTTCTTCAACATTGGAGCATGAAAATGTTTTTAACAAATCAAAATCACTTAGTTTAGGCTACTTAAAACAATAATCTAATATTAGATCTGCCAAGCTCTTACTACAATCCCTTACTTCACCGTGAGCTTCTAAGCATTCCACTTACTGTAAGAGGTGAAATCTAGGGCAATATTTTACATACTTTTTCTCTCAGTAGTTCAACATACTTCTCCATACCTCTGGCCGTCTTTATATACACATAGTACTCTGTAAATCATCTACTTACCCCAGAGAAGAAGAGTCAGAAAGGAGAAGGAAGAAGAAGACACGGGAGACGGATTAGGGGCTTTCATTTCTGCCTGACACTGCTCTGTTCCTCTTCCCTGGTGGACCCAGATTACATATCTCAACCTTTCTGCAGGAAAGCTCTATAAAACAACAGGAAGCTCTCGTTTCCTAGGATGGGCGGCTTGGGCGGGTTCCCACAGACAAGGGGAGAGCTACTGTAGCCCACTACCACTTACAATACAATCCATCTCTCTCCTATTCTCTCTCTCTCCTTCTCACTCAACTGCTCTCTCTCTTTCTTTCTTTCTCTCGCTCTCTACCTCACACTCTTTTCCCTAGTTTCTCTCTCTGTGTCTCTCTCTCTTCTATGCTTCCTCACACTCTATTAGACATTCAGTTTGGAAGGAACAGACATCTGTACAGTAGTCACTGAAGGTCTTCGTTTTGAAAATAGACTGCTGACTAGCTGATGACCCTGTAGCCTTTCTCACTTGCTCAAATCCTGTGAGTAAACTGATTTGCAGACTAATATGTGTCCCAATACACTGTAAAACCATTTTTATTCTATATGTGTTGATTCAACTTAAAATACTCACAACAACCAGCTGCAATACAATTTCCAGTTTGCTCAACATTTGGGCATATTATCAACGACGTTGAAATGTCGGTTGGAGCATAATTAGAGTGTGCGACTTTCTTTATTTTTACATATTAGCAAAACCAGCATAAATTCTCAAGTTGAATTGTATGTTCACTCAACTTTAAATTTTAGGTTGAGGGAACATACAATTCAACTTGGAGATTCATTTTGGTTCAGCTACAATAATATGCCCAAATGTTGAGCAAACTATAAATCACATTGCACATTGAATTATTTAAGCTGAACCAGTGTAGCGAATTCAGGCATAGCACCGACCAGGACACAGCCCTGGTCCAACAACTGTCAAACCAACACCTTAGCAGTTACACCAAGATATCCGAAGTTGGGTGAACGATAATATAGAGGATTGTTCAACTATGGAAAAGGTTTTGTTATTGACAGATGGCAGTTATATTTCTTGTTTTGGTTGAGTAAAGTATGTTAATGATATAGAGTCCCCTTTGACTCCTTTCCAGTTTCAGTCATGTTTCAATTAATGGGCCAGACAGTGGATTCTTTTAAATCACCACAGACCAGATAAACAGGTAAAACAATCTCAATAATGGTTTGAGCAAATTGACTATCTTTTTTTGCTATATGTGGTTTAAAGCATCATATTTCAGCCTCTGTAGTAAATGGTTTAGTTGTAAACTGGTCCCTCAAATTCATCTGACATTGACCTAAAATCATTGGGTTAGAGTAGTATCATGTCAGCTCAACAATTTACTAATTCCAAGTCCAGACAGAATGGATATGTACGCTCCAGGGACATTTTTCTGAGTTGCATTCTTTACACAAATATCTTTCTTTGAAACACAAAAATACAGCCTGCTAGACTTCAGCTGTCAAAAAGGTGTGGATGTCTATTCATATAGACCGGATATACACTGAGTGTACAAAACATTAGGAACACATGCTCTTTCCATGACATAGACTGACCAGGTGAATCCAGGTGAAAGCTATGATCTCTTATTGATGTCACTTATTAAATTCACTTCAATCAGTGTAGATGAACGGGGTATGCTGTGGGGTATGGTAGTAGGTGCCAGGTGCACCGGTTTGAGTGTGTCAAGAACTGCAACGCTGCTGGGTTTTTCATGCTCAACAGTTTCCTGTGTGCATCAAGAACGGTCCCCCAAAGAAGAACATCCAGCCAACTTGACACAACTGTAGGAAGCATTGGAGTCAACATGGGCCAGCATCCCTGTGCAACACTTTCAACAACTTGCAGAGTCCATGCCTCAACAAATTGAGGCTGTTCTGAGGGCAAAAGTGGTGCAACTCATTATTAGGAAGGTGTTCCTAATGTTTTGTACACTCAGTGTAGCTTGCTTGAAGTGGAAAACTATTTTTAAGACGTATCCTCAATGTTGATTCACAGTAATTGAGATCACAAAGGCTGAAATGAATAGCTTCAACATGCTCTTTGACAACACAAGCTGTCAATAAAAAAATGTGATGCTATTTTGTTATGTCTCAAGGCTAGAGCGCCTTGTGAGAAACAGACGGAGCTGAATCAAGTTTGTACGGAAACTTATATCAACTTCACTTTGTTTGTAGGGAAACATTTATTAACTTAACACTAACAGTGAAGTGTACATAAGTCAAATATGATTTGGGTTTTCTGTCACTGTCAGCACAAGGTGTGTGGGGGAGGTCCCAGCTGGTGATGAGAGGAAATATGTTTTCGTGTTTCTGTATTTATTATGTGAGGTAATGGCTGATGACAAACCTTTCCCCCCAGCAGTAGTTCCGTGGAATGTCTCACCCCCTGCAGAGCTGTCATTGGCATATCCACAGAGCTGCTGTAGTACATTGAGACACTGCTGGGCCCTCCAGTACACACAAAGAATGACGCATTCATGATGCATTCATCCACGTCACTGATGTACTGTCTGCCTCAGCTGGGACTGAGCTTGCTAGGACTCTGGGCCAAAATTACTTCCACATTTCAACACCGATCAATGATTTGTTTGTCTTTTTACAACTGATTGAATAAACCTCCAACGTTTAAGGACTTGAGTACATTAGCTAATCTGAATCTGCGCAGAGCCATCAAGGGATAATGCAACACATATCATTTGTACTATTGGTGCCATCGTAGAATTTTCACCATAAACTCAGCTACACTTCTTCTCTCTCTAGCTGACCAGCTTCCACCAAACGATTCCATTGGGAGGCTCAAATCAATGTTCAATTTTTATTTTATTTATTTATTTTATTTAACCTTTATTTAACCAGGTAGGCAAATTGAGAACACGTTCTCATTTACAATTGCGACCTGGCCAAGATAAAGCAAAGCAGTTCGACACATACAACAACACATAGTTACACATGGAGTAAAACAAACATATGAGTCAATGATACAGTGAAAAAAAAATAAGTCTATATACAATGTGAGCAAGTGAGGTGAGATAAGGAGAGTGAAACAACAAATATATGTATAAATAAATAAAAATATAAAAAGGCCATGGTGGCGAAGTAAATAAACACAGCAAGTAAAATAAAAACTAAAAACACTGGAATGTTGGTGCAGTGGAAGAAAGCGCAAAGTAGAGACAGAATAATGGGTGCAAAGGAGCAAATAAATAAATAAACATACAGAGGTAAAGAGGTAGTTGTTTGGGCTAAATTATAGATGGGCTATGTACAGGTGCAGTAATCTATGAGCTGCTCTGACAGCTGGTGCTTAAAGCTAGTGAGGGAGATAAGTGTTTCCAGTTTCAGAGATTTTTGTAGTTCTTTCCAGTCATTGGCAGCAGAGAACTGGAAGGAGAGGCGGCCAAAGGAAGAATTGGTTTTGGGGTGACCAGAGAGATAAACCTGCTGGAGCGCGTGCTACAGGTAGGTGTTGCTATGGTGACCAGCGAGCTGAGATCAAGGGGGACTTTACCTAGCAGGTCTTGTAGATGACCTGGAACAGTGGGTTGGCGACGAGTATGAAGCGAGGGCCAGCAACGAGAGTGTACAGGTCGCAGTGGTGGTAGTATATGGGGCTTTGGTGACAAAACGGAGGCACTGTGATAGACTGCATCCAGTTTATTGAGTAGGGTTTGGAGAGCTATTTTGTAAATGACATCACCGAAGTCGAGGATTGGTAGGATGGTCAGTTTTTACAAGGTATGTTTGGCAGCATGAGTGAAGATGCTTTGTTGCGGAATAGGAACCAATTCTAGATTTAACTTTGGATTGGAGATGTTTGATGTGAGTCTGGAAGGAGAGTTTACAGTCTAACCAGACACCTAGGTATTTGTGTTTCCACATATTCTAGTCAGAGCCGTCCAGAGTAGTGATGTTGGACAGGCGGGCAGGTGCAGGCAGCGATCGGTTGAAGAGCATGCATTTAGTTTTACTTGTATTTAAGAGCAATTGGAGGCCACGGAAGGAGGAGTTGTATGGCATTGAAGCTCGCCTGGAGGGTTGTTAACACGGTGTCAAAAGAAGGGCCAGAAGTATACAGAATAGTGTCGTCTGCGTAGAGGTGGATCAGAGAATCACCAGCAGCAAGAGCGACATCATTGATGTATACAGAGAAGAGAGTCGTCCAAGAATTGAACCCTGTGGCACCCCCATGGAGACCGCCAGAGGCCCGGACAACAGACCCTCCGATTGACACACTGAACTCGATCAGAGAAGTAGTTGGTGAACCAGCGGAGGAATCATTAGAGAAACCAAGGCTGTCGAGTCTGCCGATGAGGATGTGGTGATTGACAGAGTCAAAAGCCTTGGCAGGTCAATGAATACGGCTGCACAGTATTGTTTCCTATCGATGGCGATTAAGATATCGTTTATGACCTTGAGCGTGCTGAGGTGCACCCATGACCAGCTCTGAAACCAGATTGCATAGCGAGAAGGTATGGTGGGATTCGAAATGGTGGGTAATCTGTTTGTTGACTTGGTTTCGAAGACCTTAGAAAGGCAGGGTAGGATAGATATAGGTCTGTAGCTGTTAGGTCAAGAGTGTCCCCCCTTTTGAGAGGGGGATAACGCAGCTGCTTTCCAATCTTTGGTAATCTCAGACGACACAAAAGAGAGGTTGAAAAGGCTAGTAATAGGGGTGGCAACAATTTCAGCAGATAGTTTTAGAAAAAAGGGTCCAGATTATCTAGCCCCGGTGATTTGTAAGGGTCCAGATTTTGCAGCTTTTTAGAACATCAGCTGACTGTATTTGGGAGAAAGAGAAATGGGGAAGGCTTGGGCGAGTAGCAGAGGGGAGGGCAGTGCTGTTGTCCGGGGTAGGGGTAGCCAGGTGGAAAGCATGGCCAGCCGTAGAAAAATGATTATTGAAATTCTCAATTATAGTGGATTTGTCGGTGGTGACAGTGTTTCCTATCTTCAGAGCAGTTGGAAGCTGGGAGGAGGTGTTCTTATTCTCCATGGACTTTACAGTGTCCCAGAACTTTTTTGAATTTGTGTTGCAGGAAGCAAATTTCTGCTTGAAAAAGCTAGCCTTGGCTTTTCTAACTGCTTTTCTAACTGCCTGATGGGCAGTTAATGGGCTACAAGACACAAGCATATTTTGAGGAATGTCGAAAAAACGCTTAGCTCAGTACCTCAATTAGAGAATTATTTGAGATGATTAATAACTGTGCAATGTACTTCACCAGCTGCACCGATAGGCCTCTGAACTGATCCATCTCCACTCTCACATCTGACGATATCAAACCCTCTTTCCAGGTGCCAAGAGTTACACACACCGTTTACATAGAGCACAATTAAGAACTTTCCGCTGATAAGGGCCTCCCTCTCARGCATRTCTTCCTGCTTTCTCATGTTKRCTATTGTTTCACAGTCTAGTRTAAACTCGCCAMGGCCCAGATCGAGCACCAATGTGGATGTGCCAGGAGAGAGAGAGAGAGCGGGCAAAGAAAAACGCACCGTAGAAGAGCACTCTAGGTGACACACTGAAACAGCCTTACTGTCTGCAGTGTCAGAATTACGGATCAGGGGCTGTATTTAGCAAGCATCTCAGAGTAGGAGTGCTGATCTAGGATCTAAAAGGCAAGTCAGCGCTCCTACTCTGAGATGCTTAATGGCCTCAGGAATACACAGCCAGTAACTATGAGTGAGAATCAGAACTAATTGTACACAAAAATGATTCCATTGTAGGTGGGCCGGCCATACTGTGCTAAATGTGAATCAATGATCAATACATTATCAATAAGGCCCGATGACAGAGTAAAGACTGAGCATATGGTTTACGTCAAAAGACAGCAACTAGACACATTTTGAAGATTATTTCATTACTTAGTCACTCTTTTATTCTGGTTTGCCTGGTGTTTTGAAGATGATTTCATTACTTAATCACTATTTTATTCTGGTTGGGCCTGGTGTTTTGAAGTGGATTATGTTATCCTTTTCCATCCTGTTGCTTGTCATTCGGCCCACCCCTGTTTAATCACCCAATGGCCCGATCATAAACCAGCCTAGACTTGTCATTCTACACCCTGGAAGAATTGTAGGCCTAATATAGTGATATTGGTACAACTGTAATATAATGGAGAACTTTAATAAAAGTAGCCCTACAGTGCCATCTTGTGTATGGGAAAAAAAAGAGAGCAGGGTTCACTTTCACCATCAGTTTTGTTAGTTTTCACTCCTACCTCCACAGTACTTAATTTATAAAGCATCATGATGTAATATGTATCTATTAACTGTTTCTATGGTATTTATGAACACTCTATAATAGATGATGCTTTGCATAGTCTTTTCTTTCTATCTTCCAGACAGTTATTTGCCATTTAATTTAAACAGACATAGTGTATCATAAAAAGCAGTACGTACTCTAATGGTAGGCCAGGCTACTGTTCAATGAGCACTGACTGTTGAACACAGCTAACATTGGCCTGGCTGGGCCGCTGGGTTGTCTGTGTTACTGGATCAGGCGAGTTCTCCTTCCTCTGAGAATCACGTGACTATGAGTAGCGTGCCACAGCCCCAGCTCGCGCTGCACACCCGCCCCCTGAGAGAAGGAAAACAACATGCGCTAGACTAGAGGCTGGAGGCTTCCTCTACCATGAATGACGGAGGAACAATACTCACTGATAATATATGTTTATTATTACCCCTGTATAAATGTGTATGACATTTATACATTAATTATGAAAAAATACAACAGGGTACCTTACCAATATACAGTATGAGAGCAAAGGTTGTTGGTGAACGAATGATGTTACTATAACCTTCTCAAATACCATCACCTGACCCTCATATTAAAATGCATTACATCCATATAGGTATAGGCATTTGTTCTATTTTACTTTTTTTTAAAATTCTATCTCATTATATGAACAAATAATAAACATATTAAACATCATTATTATGACTACCTATCAACTGTAGCATTTTGATACATTAGTATTATCCACTAGTTATTAGTAGCCTATAGTAGCTTAGTCGCCTATGTAATAGTTGACTAATAGTAATAGTATTCTGATAGTAGTAATAATGTTAGTAGTAGCCTTATAGTAGGCGTGTAGCCCTTGTGAGTAGAATCATTCATAAGCTACATGTGGGCTATCCAAATGTCCATATACTTTCAAGTCGCACGCTTTTTACCCCAGTCCAGCTACCAAGCACATAGTGATCATAATAAAGACGTCACTCTCTAACTGAGCCAGTTAAGTGCGCAGCTTTTAACTGTACAACTTCAATTTCAGCATGCTTGCGGACGACATAGGAATCTTCGGATCCCATCGGCGTGTGAACACAAATACACGGACCCTATTATTTACTCCGCGTCCGTAGCGAAGAAATCCGTATTTTATGGTGGATTTCAAACGGGGAGTTCAACGCTGTAGTGGCGAGCTCAAGTCGCTACAAATAAGAGGACACGAGGATCCTTAAAGGTATTTCTAACTGCGACACTGTATCAAAACTGAACATGTGTGCGCGCATCCCAGAGAAGCGCATTAGAGATATCACATTATAATGTTATTGGTTGGGCGTGAAAGCTGTCCATTGCGTAAAACGAACATAATTGAAATGGATAGGCGATGCATCAACGTATGTGACTTCTGTTATCGACTGTTGGTGTAGGATTCTAAGGGTGTAGGATTCTAAGGAAGGCTAATGCCTGGTACGGTTGATACGACTCATTTGCCCTGAAAACGAAAAGCCTTTACGCAGCGCGACATTTATTTTGCTTCTCACCAATCCCACAACATTTTTGTGGGATAGGGTTATAGAATTCTGCAGAAGAGGTTATGAAATCCTGGAAAAGTGTACTACGCACTTAGCTGCTCTGTTTTCATATTGGTTTTCAGAAGAGAAACGCCCACTTTTACTAATGTTGTATGTGTAGGGGAGAACGTGTTTTTCAGACTGCCATTTGGTCTAGGTATATGACAAGTTTGACGTGCTTGAGGTTTCACTTTATTATAGGCCCGTTATTTTATGATTCCGTTGTTCTAGTCCCACATGATAAGATTACGAATGGCACATTATAGCGCTGACCAGGATGCACTGGAAGGTGTTTTAAAAAAAGCCTTTTTAATGCAGTCCTTGGTGCTTTTGCTAACAGAAGGGGGCGGTGGTTCGCTCACGCACAAGCATGCAGAAGTTGGAGTCATGCGTTTCGTTTGGCTGTGTGAGTGTGTGTGTGTGTGTGTGTGTGTGTGTGGTGGTGGGTGGGGGGGGGGTGAATCACTTCTCTTACGGGAAGCTCTTGGAAAATTACTTTTCCAATTGCCATTGATGTTATCACATCCCAGATCCAAGTAAAACGTGTTTTTGGAGTTGGGCACACCACATTCACACGGACAGTGATATCCTCCTTTAATACTACTTCTAACAACACAAAAATTGACCCTGAAGAATCAGTGAAATAGAAAAGTGTTCTTTAGCATGATTGACCAGGCCACTTCCATGTGTTTTGTCTTTGTGTCAGTGCCAGTAACTCCAGTCATTTCTATCATTGTGCAGGACCATGGAGGAGGCCCCAGATGTCCCTGTCTCAGACCCAGTCCCGGACCCGGCCCTAATCCTGACCCCAACACCTTGTTCTGCCTCCAACATACCCTCCCAAAGCCTGTTGGAGTGGAGGAAGAGGGTGAAGTCTGAGTACATGCGCCTCCGTCAGCTGAAACGCTTTAAAAACGCAGAGGAGGTCAAGGTCAGGAGAGAGAGAGAAGAGAGAGAGAGAGAGAAGAGAGAGATTGTGTGTATAGGTATTACAAACTCTTCTTACATTTCCTGTCTTTTCCAGGCCTTGTTCATGTCCAACCGGCAGAAGATAGAGGAACGTACCAACCTGCTGAACGAGGAGTGGTCCAAGCTGAGGATCCAGTCAGTTCCCCTGTCTACCCCAGGTGGAGCGCTACCTGGCAAAAAGGTGAGCGAGACAAAAGGATAGAGAGACATACAGTAGTAGGCGACGCATCACATTTTCTGGCCTATCCAGACAAAGCAACGATTTCCTGTGCCAGTGAACCTCGTAGCTGCGCTTGCAATAGCTCGTATGAAACGGGAGTGTCTAGCAGATGCAACAATAGCAGTTTCATCTCACATTGATGTTCTCAGATGGATTTATAGCTCTCAACAGGAAAAAATCTAAAATCATTTCGGAGAATTGAAACAAGACCACTTTCTCTTGGTCACAGATGGACAAAATCACTAGGTGCTTAAATATGAGGTTGTAACGAGTCTGCACCAAATACTTAAATACATGTAATGTTGTCTTTGAAAGATTTAATTGAAAGACTTTAGAATTCCTTTCATTCCTATGGAGGACTGCTCCTACTGCGGAGTGCCAATATGGCCGACCGGGGGCTTCAAAGCCTCTCAATGGCCAATACATAGCACCAGCAATCCAGGAGTTGTAGACATTGTTGGTCTGCACACATTTGAATGGTGTCTCTGGATTGCCCAGAGAATGTTTGTATGATCACATTTATTTTACAGTTATAAGAAAAGTGAAATCTTACAGTAAGTCATTTATAATTTGATTGTTTCAGGCCCTATTGTGCCACTTTTGTTGAATAGGGAAAAAAATAATATCTGATTTTTCATAATATTTGTGCAATGTACTTGAGTTTGTGTCCTCAAAGGGGAGTACACCTTTATAAGGTTAGTTCTAGACCTTTCAACATTTTTGCAGCACTACCAGTTATTATTTATGGCCATCTCATGAAGAAGATTTACATTTGTGTATGTGTATTTAAGGGGAAATCTACATTTTGGCCATTAACTAGCCCTTTAAAGCCCATTCTGACTCCTGCCTCATTAACCAGGCCAGGGTCTGCTCTCCCATCAGGCCGACAGAGCACTGTGATGTTTCATCCCTTTTCAGGGAGATGCTGAGCTGCCAAAAAGGGTTCACGAGGCTGCCTTACTGAGGTCAATAACTAAACTCTCTCAGAACCTATGATGAAAACAGCCTGGAGGCAGACAGAGCAGCATCTTGTGTTCCTGAAATTCTCACTATGCTCTTCTCTAGTGTCTTGGTATTTGTTTCCTTGTTCATTTCAGAGTAGTGTCAGTGGATATAGCATTGTTTTTATCCATTTGGGTAATAGTAGCCTACCTGTTGGTTATAATCCAGTGCTGGTCTGTCCTCCTTTGTCATACTCACCCATCTGTCTCTGGTCCAATCACAGTTGTGCATGGTGGAGTTTGGCTTCCCAGCGTTTAAAGCTCAGGCGGTTGCCATGCGGCCCCTGACGACCGTGGCAGGAATCCCCTTCATGTACTCCTGGTCCCCTCTGCAGCAGAACTTCATGGTATGGGGCTTTCCCGACAACACACACACATTCAGTATACACTACCGGTCAAAAGTTTTAGAACGCCTACTCATTCAAGGGTTTTTCTTTATTTTTACTATGTTCTACATTGTAGAATAATAGTGAAGGCATCAAAACTATGAAATAACACATATGGAATCCATATAGTAACCAAAAAAGTGTTAAACAAATCTAAATATATTTTATATTTGAGATTCTTCAAATACCCACCCGTTGCCTTGATGACAGCTTTGCACACTCTTGGCATTCTCTCACCCAGCTTCATGAGGTAGTCACCTGGAATGCATTTCAATTAACAGGTGTGCCTTCTTAAAAGTATTTTTTTTTGAATTTCTTTCCTTAATGCGTTTGAGCCAATAAGTTGTGTTGTGACAAGGTAGGGGGTATACAGAAGATAGCCCTATTTGGTAAAAGACCAGGTCAATATTATGGCAAGAACAGCTCAAATAAGCAAAGAGAAACGACAGTCCATCATTACGTTAAGACATGAAGGTCAGTCGACACGGAACGTTTTCAAGAACTTTGAAAGATCCTTCAAGTGCAGTCGCAAAAACCATTAAGCGCTATGATGAAACTGGCTTTCACGAGGACCGCCACAGGAAAGGAAGACCCAGAGTTACCTCTGCTGCAGAGGATACGTTCATTAGAGTTACCAGCCTCAGAAATTTCTGCCCAAATAAATGCTTCACGGAGTTCGAGCAACAGACACATCTCAACGTCAACTGTTCAGAGGAGACTGTGTGAATCAGGCCTTCATGGTCAAATTGCTGCAAAGAAACAACTACTAAAGGATACCAATAAGAAGAAGAGACTTGCTTGGGCCAATAAATACGAACAATGGACATTAGACCGGTGGAAATTTGTCCTTTGTTCTAGAGTCCAAATTGGAGATTTTTGGTTCCAACCGCTGTGTCTTTGTGAGACGTGGTGTGGGTGAACGGATGATTTCCGCATGTGTATTTCCCACCGTAAAGCATTGAGGAGGAGGTGTTTTGGTGTGTGGGGTGCTTTGCTGGTGACACTGTCTGTGATTTATTTAGAATTCAAGGCACACTTGACCAGCATGGCTACCACAGCATTCTGCATTTATACGCCATCCCATCTGGTTTGGGCTTAGTGGGACTATCATTTGTTTTTCAACAGGACAATGACCCAACACACCTCCAGGCTGTGTAAGGGCTATTTTACCAAGAAGGAGAGTGATGGAGTGCTACATCAGATGCCCTGACCTCCACAATCACCTGACCTCAAACAAATTGAGATGGTTTGGGATGAGTCGGACCGCAGATTGAAGGAAAAGCAGCCAACAAGTGCTCAGCATATGTGGGAACTCCTTCAAGACTGTTGGAAAAGCATTCCAGGTGAAGCTGTTTGAGAGAATGCCAAGAGTGTGCAAAGCTGTCATCAAGGCAAAGGGTGCCTATTTGAAGAATCTAAAATCTAAAATATATTTTGATTTGTTTAACACTTTTTTGGATACTATATGATTCCATCTGTGTTATTTCATAGTTTTGATGCCTTCACTATTATTCTACAATGTAGAAAATAGTAAAAAATAAAGAAAAACCTGCATCACTTCCGGCCGTGATTTGGAGTCCCATAGGGCGGCGCACGATTGGCCCAGCGTCGTCCGGGTTTGGCCGGGGTAGGCCGTCATTGTAAATAAGATTTTGTTCTTAACTGACTTGCCTCGTTAAATAAAAAAATAAAATAAAAATGGTTTCCTAGGTGGAGGATGAGACGTTCCTCCATAACATCCCCTACATGGGAGACGAGGTGTTGGAGCAGGATGAGGCCTTCCTGGAGGAGCTCATCGACAACTATGACGGTGTCCATGGAGACAGAGGTGACCTGCCTACCTACCTAGACTAGGGATATCATCCTTTCTGTCCTGTTTCGATTACCCACACTGTCAGTCTGATCTATCRCAGAGTTATATTATTGGAGACGTGGGGGTTAGGCATGCTCCAGGATGTCACCGGTACAGTACGTGCGTTGCTGTGTGCTGCTGGGGCAATCTTAATTGTTTAGGGGATATGTGCTGACGTATACTGCATGATGTCATCAGTAGGTGCTGACATGTTGACTGTGTGGTTTGTCTCCCAGAGGGAGGGTTCATCAACGATGAGATCTTTAAAGAGTTGGTGGAGGCCTTGAGCCAGTACTCCGACCAGGAGGAGGAAGAGGAGGAGGAGGAGGAGGCGGCGGAGGAGAAAGGGGGGAAAGAGGAGGAGGAGAAAGGGGTGAGGAAGAGCGCTGGGAGGAGGAGGAGGAGGCGGCGGAGGAGAAAGGGGGGAAAGAGGAGGAGGAGAAAGGGGTGAGGAAGAGCGCTGGGGAAGGGACTGAAGAGGCCAAGGTGGGCCCCACAGCCTTCAGGAGGAAGAGGGGGAGTGTCATAGAGGGTAAGTGTCCTCCAGAGTCTTTTGACTGAAAGATGGAACCACAACTAACACAGTTGCTCATGTCTCCTAGATGTGATTGGATGCTTATCTAACAAAAGGCAATACGTGCTGTTTTCTATATGAGTCACTGGTTTTACTATGCTGGACTATCTGAAGGGAAATGTGCACGCTTATTTGTATTTGCTATAGACTTGTCCTCTTACTCTTATCAGTGGCATGAGAGAACAGCGGGTACAGGTCACAGTTGATCACTGTGACTGTACTGTACCCCATGTTGTACAGGAGCCAGCAGGTCGCTCTGTCCCAGCACGGTGGCACTGCCTGGCATTGTTTACATAGAGACTGTCCCAGTCCCAGTGACAGGCAGGGTGGATGGGGGAACATGTTTGGTCATAACACCAACACTGGTTACAAGGCCTTTTGACCTCTGGCACATAGAGAGCACCAGCGATTATGGGAACTGGTGGTGGGGGGAGGGGGGGGGTGACACTCACATAGAGAGATACTGTGGCATCAGACACTGTCACTCAGTGTCAGAACACATCAGTATGACAAACACCCATTGGTACTCTCTCAATACACAGAGCACATGGACAAATAGTCCTTCTCAATAGGCTCGGGACTTTGCTATCGTTCCAATATGATTGCTTACGTGGTAAAAAGTGCAAATACAATTACATATCAAATCAAATGTTATTTGTCACATACACAGGGTTAGCAGATGTTAATGCGAGTGTAGCGAAATGCTTGTGCTTCTAGTTCCGACAATGCAGTAATAATCAACGAGTAATCTAACCTAACAATTTCACAACAACTACCTTACACACAAGTGTAAAGGAATGAAGAATACGTACATAAAAATATATGAATGAGTGATGGTACAGAACGGCATAGGCAAGATGCAGTAGATGGTATCGAGTACAGTATATACATATGAGATGAGTAATGTAGGGTATGTAAACATTATATGAAGTGGCATTGTTTAAAGTGGCTTGTGATACATTTTTTGTATTACATCAATGATGGCAGAGTCAGAATGGTATAGGAGTAATACAGTATATACATATGAGATGAAGTAATGTAGGCGTAATGAGTAAACATTTATATGAAGTGGCGGATTGGTTTAAAAGTGGCTAGTGATGAAAAAAAATCATAAAATCTTTACCAATTGTTAAAGTGGCTGGAGTTGAGATTCAGTGATGTTGGCAGCAGCCACTCAATGTTAGTGGTGGCTGTTTACAAGTCTGATGGTTTTCCTTGCCAGATAAGAAGGCTGTTTTTTTCAAGTCCTCGTCGTCGTACCCTGCCTTTTGATTTTGATTCACCTGTACCATGAACCTCTGGCGCCTTCTGGATGATAGCGGGGTGAACAGGCAGTGGCTCGGGTGGTTGTTGTCCTTGATAGATCTTTATGGCACTTCCCTGTTACATCTGGTTTGGTGTAGGTGTCCTGGAGGGCAGGTAGTTTGCCACCCGGTTTGCATACGCGTTGTGCAGACCTCACTACACCCTGGAGAGCCTTACGCGTTGTGGGCGGAGCAGCCAGTTGACATACACAGGCGGTGATACAGTCATAACAGGATGCTCTCGATTTGTACAACTGCTAGAAGTTTGTGAGTGCTTTTTGGTGACGAGCCAAATTTCTCAGCCTCCTGAGGTTGAAGAAGGCGCTGCCTGCGCCTTCCTCACCACGGCTTGGGGCTGTCTGTGTGGGGTGGGACCAATTCAGTTTTTGTCCGTGAGGTTACATACCGTGGAACTTAAAAAACGTACTACCACACTACACCTCCACTACTGTCCGCTCGATCGTGGAATAGGTGGGGTGCTCCCGCTCTCTGCTGTTTCCTGAAGTCCCACGATCAATCTCCTTTGTTTGTTGACGTTGAGCTGTGGAAGGTTATTTTCCCTGACCACCATGACACTCCGAGAGGCCCTCACCACCTCACCTGTAAGGCCGTCTCGTTCGTTGTTGGTATCAAAGCCTACGCACTGTAGTGTACACTGTGAAACTGAATGATTGAGTTGGAGGCGTGGCACAGGCCAACACAGTCGTGGGTGCAACAGGGAGTAACAGCAAGAGGGGCTAGAACGGCACCCTTAGATGGGGCCCCAGTGTTGAGGATCAGCGGAATGGAGATGTGTTACTACCCTCAACAACCTGGGGGCGGCGCGTCTGGAAAGTCCAGTACCCCAGTTGCACAGGGCGGGTCGAGACGCGCACGGGTCCTCAAGCTTGAATGATGAGTTTGGAGGTACTATGGTGTTAAATGCTGAGCTGTTAAGTCGATGAAACAGCACTTCTCACATATGGTTTCGCTCTTTGGTCGCCAGGATGGGTTAGGCGCAGCTGTGGTTGCGAATTGCGTCGTGCTGGTGGAATCCTGGATTGAGGGGCGGTAAAGTCTTCAAAATATCGGCAGATAGATGGGTCTAAGGGCGTGTCAGGTTGGCTAAGGTGGCATGGTCGATTTGGTCCCTTGACTAGTACTCTCAAACCTTAGTTCCACTTCAGACTCGCGCACCTCTGTAGCCCCGAGATAGTGAGTGGCCACGGGGTGCCCCGTGGACACGGTTGAGCGCTCCTTAGCGCTCCAGTGTACCTTAGGCTTTCCCTTTGGGACCTAAGGGAACAATGGTGGGCCCCCACTCTTGAAGCCTGGACTCTCTCTGGCGGCCCACGGTGAGGTACACATTTCCACGGGTGTTCACCGACCAGGTCGGGCCCTGCCCAGGGGGCGAGCGCGCAGCCCCCCCCCCGCCACCGCAGGGGCAGAGCGCGGCGGGGGGGGGCGCGCGGGCGGGGGGGGAGGCGGGGGCCCCCCACCCCACACCCACCCACCACCACCGATTCCTTTAGCCACCCACGCCCCGACCCCCACCCCCCCCGCCCCCGCCCACACCACCCCCCCCCCCCACCCCCCAGGGGCCCCACCCCGCCCACACCCCACACCCACCCCCCACACCCCACCAGCCCCCACCACCCACCCCCCACCCCACCCCCCCCACCCCCCACCCCACCCACACCCACCCCCGTCCTCAGCACTCCACCACCACACGCGGCCAGGCCGCAGCACACACACCACCCCACGCTGGTGTGTTGTTACGGGCTTTCCATCACCCCCATCTATTCCGCGGTCTGGCGTCCCCCCCTCGCCTTCACCGCGGGGCCCATTGTCTCCTGTCCCGAAGGCTCCGTACTGAGCACAGCTCACCCAGCGACCTCACACGCCCACTCGGCCGACAGGTGAAGGCGTGGCCCGGCGGGTGCCGGTGGGCGATCATTCCTCGACAACAGTGCACTCTCGCACGCGCACTCAGACACGGCCGGCCATCATCACCCTCCCTCCCCTGACCTTCGGACCCATTCATGCTTGCCGGCCACACTAGGGTCAGCACCGGCCCTCCACCCCCCCACCGCCGCTGCGGCACCGACAGCACGGTTCGCCTATGTGCGCATGCGTTCCCGGCCTCACGCGCTTTCCCCTCCTCCCTTCTCGCCTGGGCCCTGCTCCCCCCCCCCACACCCCCCCACGACGTCCCTGGGCGGACCATTCCGACGGCGCCCGGGTGCGGGTAGGTACCCATTCATTCGCTCTCCTCCCCCACCTGGGGCCCCCCTACACGGGTGCGTTCGGCATCCCCTGCTTCACCCTGTTCCCCAGACTGTGTGGCCTGCCCGCCCACCCCACTATCGTTTACCGCTGACCTACATGTCGGCTTGACACCCGCGACCGGTCAGGGACGGTGGTGGGCTACGGGGAGTGTGTGTCAGGATAGATCACATCAAGTCACACACGACACTGCCATCGCCTCCCCGCCGCACTTCACGCGCAACCGCACAGCACGCAGCACACCCCCCTAACACATCGACGGACATAGTGGAGAGGGTATAACGTTTTAAGTTCCAACGGTCGTACACTCACAGGACCCAAAAAACTGAATTGGTCCACCCACACAGCACCGCGTGGTGAGGGCGCAGCAGCGCCTCTTCACCTCAGCGAGAGGCTGAAGAAATTTGGCTCGTCACCAAAGCACACTCACAAACTTCTAAGACAAGATGTAACATCGAGAGCATGCCTGTTAGACTGTATCACCGCACTGGTATGTCAACTGCTCCGCCCACAACCGTAAGGCTCATAGGGTAGTGGAGGTCTGCACAACGCATCACCACGTGGCAAACTACCTGCCCTCCAGGACACCTACACCACCCGAATGTCACAGAAGGCCATAAAGATCATCAAGGACCAAACAACCACACACCACACTGTGTTCACCCGACTATCATCCAGAAGGCGAGGTTCAGTACAGTGAATCAAAGCAGGGACCGAGAGACTGAAAAACAGCTTCTATCTCAAGGCCATCAGACTGTTAAAACCCACCACTACACATTGAGTGGGCTGCCAACATACTTGACTCAACTCAGCCCTTTAACAATCGCATAAAGATTCTATTATTATTTATTTATCACTACCACGTAATTAAACATGCCACTTCATATAATGTTTACATACCTAATTACTATCTCATATGTATATACGATACTCTATACCATCTACTGCATCTTGATGTAATACTGTATCATAGCCACTTAAACATGCGTTATATGTTTACATACCCTACATTACTCATCTCATATGTAATATGTACTGATACCATCTACTGCATCTTGCCTATGCGTTCTGTACCATCACCTCATTCATATCATTTTTATGTACGTATTCTTCATTCCTTTACACTTGTGTGTAAGGTAGTTGTTGTGAAATTGTTAGGTTAGATTACTCGTTGGTATTACTGCATTGTCGGAACTAGAAGCACAAGCATTTCGCTACACCTCGCATTAACATCCTGCTAACTCCTTGTTGTATGTGACAAATAAAATTTGATATGTAATTGTATTTGCACTTTTTACCACGTAAGAATCATATTGGAACGATAGCAAAGTGCCGACCTTTGAGAAGGACTATTTGTCCATGTGCTCTGTGTATTGAGAGAGAGAGTCCCAATGGGTGTTTGATCATACGATGTGTTCACTGGGAGTGACAGTGTCTGATCGCCACAGTATCTCTCTATGTGAGTGTCACCCCCCCAGCTCCCCCCCACCACAGTTCCCATAATCGTGCTGGTGCTCTCTATGTGCCAGAGTCAAAGGGGCCTTGTAACAGAACCTGGTCGTATTGTATGTGGTGTTATGACCAAACATGTCCCATCACCTGCGCTGTCACTGGGACTGGGACAGTCTCTATGTAAATCAGGCATGCCGACCAGTGCTGGACAGAGCGACCTGCTGCTC
This sequence comes from Salvelinus sp. IW2-2015, assembly GCF_002910315.2. Classification (NCBI taxonomy): domain Eukaryota; kingdom Metazoa; phylum Chordata; class Actinopteri; order Salmoniformes; family Salmonidae; genus Salvelinus; species Salvelinus sp. IW2-2015. The sequence continues at coordinate 72,902,642 of NC_036860.1, forward strand.
CTGTACAACATGGGGTACAGTACAGTCACGTGATCAACTGTGACCCTGTACCGCTGTTTTCTCATGCCACTGATAGAGTAAGAGGACAAGTCTATAGCAAATACAAATAAGGCGTGCACATTTCCCTTCAGATAGTCCAGCATAGTAAACCAGTGACTCATTAGAAACCAGCACGTATGCCTTTTGTTAGATAAGCATCCAATCACATCTAGAGACATGAGCAACTGTGTTAGTTGTGCGTTCCATCTTTCAGTCAAAAGACTCTGGGGACACTTACCCTCTTATGACACTCCTCTTCCTCCTGAAGGCGTGTGGGGCCCACCTTGGCCTCTTCAGTCCCTTCCCCAGCGCCTTCCTCACCTTCTCTCCCTCCTCTTTCCCCCCTTTCTCCTCGCCGCTCCTCCTCCTCCTCTTCCTCCTCCTGGTCGGAGTATGGCTCAAGCCTCCACCAACTCTTTAAAGATCTCGTGTTGATGAACCCTCCTCTGGGAGACAAACCACAAGGTCAACATGTCAGCACCTACTGATGATCATCATGCAGTATAGCGTCAGCACTATATCCCCTAAACAATAAGATTGCCCCAGCAGCACACAGCAACGCACGTACTGTACCGTGGACATCCTGGAGCATGCCTAACCCACGTCTCCAATAATATAACTCTGCGATAGATCAGACTGACAGTGTGGGTAATGCGAAAACAGGACAGAAGGATGATATCCCTAGTCTAGGTAGGTAGGCAGGTCACCTCTGTCTCAATGGACACCGTCATAGTTGTCGATGAGCTCCTCCAGGAAGGCCTCATCCTGCTCCAACACCTCGTCTCCATGTAGGGGAGTTATGGAGGAACGTCTCATCCTCACCATAGGAAACCATTTTTATTTTATTTTTTTATTAACGAGGCAAGTCAGTTAAGACAAATCTTATTTACATGACGGCCTACCGGCCAAACCGGACGACGCTCGGGCCAATCGTGCGCCGCCCTATGGACTGACTCAAACTCAACAGGCCAGTCAACGCCGGAGTGTGCAGGTTTTTCTTTATTTTTTACTATTTCCTTACATTGTAGAATAATAGTGAAGGCATCAAAACTATGAAATAACACAGATGGAATCATATAGTATCAAAAAAGTGTTAAACAAATCAAAATTATTTTAGATTTTAGATTCTTCAATAGGCACCCTTCTGCCTTGATGCAGCTTTGCACACTCTTGCATTCTCTCCAGACAAGCTCACCTGGAATGCTTTCTCAACAGTCTTGAGGAGTCCGCACATATGCTGACACTGGTGGACTGTTTTCCTTCAATCTCGGTCCGACTCATCCCAAAACATCTCAATTTGTTAGGTAGTGATTGTGGAGGTATGGATTCTGATGTAGCACCATCTCTCGCTTCTTGTAAATAGTCTTACACATGCTCTGCATGTGTTGGGTCATTATGTTCCTGTTGAAACAACTGATAGTCCCTAAGCAAACCAGAATGGGAGGGTTAATGCAGAATCTGTGTTAGCCATGCTGTCAAGTGTGCTTGAATCTTAAATAAATCACAGACAGCTGTAATACAGCAAAGCAACACACACCAAAACACTCACCTCAAGCTTTCTGTTGTTAATACACAGGTGCGAATACCACGATACTTCATCCCACACCAGTCTCACAAAGGACACAGCCGGTGCAGAAGAAAATTCCAATTTGGACTCTAGAACAAAGGACAGATGTTCACCGTCAATGTCATTGTTCGTATTTATTGGCCCAGAGCAAGTCTCTTCTTCTTATTGTATCTTTAGTAGTTGTTTCTTGCAGCAATTGTGACACATGAAGGCTGATTCACACAGTCTCTGAACAGTTGACGTTGAGAGGTTGTCTGTTGCTCGACTCCGTGAAGCTTTATTTGGCAGAAATTTCCTGAAGGCTGGTAACTCTAAAGAAGTACCTCGCAGCAGAGGTAACGTCTGGGTCTCCTTTCTGTGGGTCCCGGTGAAAAGCAGTTTTCATCATAGCCTTAATGGTTTTTTGCGACTGCACTTGAGGATCTTTCAAGTTCTTGAAAACGTTCCGTTGACTGACCTTCTGTCTTAACGTAATGAATGACGTCGTTCCTTCTTTGCTTATTTGAGCTGTTCTTGCCATAATAGTGACCTGGTCTTTTAAGACAAATAGGCTATCTTCTGTATACCCCTACTTGTCACAAACACACTTATTGGCTCAAACGCATTAGGCAAAGAAATTCAAAAAAATACTTTTAAGAAGGCAACACCTGTTATTGAAACTGCATTCCAGGTGATACCTCATGAAGCTGGGTGAGAGAATGCAAGAGTGTGCAAAAGCTGTCATCAAGGCAACGGGTGGGGTATTTGAAGAATCTCAAATTAAAATATATTTAGATTGTTTAACACTTTTTTGTTTAATTAGGATTCCATATGTGTTAGATTTCATGTTTTGATGCCTTCATTTATTCTAGCATGTTAGAAGAAGTAAATAAAAATGAAAACCCTTGAATCGAGTAGGCGTTTGAAAACTTTTGACCGGTAGTGTTACTGAATGTGCTGGTTTTGGCGGAAACGCCCATACCATGAAGTTCCTGCTGCAGAGGGACCAGGAGTAATAAGGGGATTCCTGCGACGTCGTCAGGCTGGCGCATTGGAAACCGCCTGAGCTTTAAACCGTGGAAGCCAAATCCACCATGCAACGAACTGTGATTGGCAAGAGAGCAGATGGGTGAGGTATGTGACAAAGTGAGGACC
>NC_036860.1:72906836-72915414 GCF_002910315.2 Salvelinus sp. IW2-2015
CGTCTCTCACTTGAACAGAAGTTCAAATGATGTGTCTCTTCAAACCTTGAACAGAGTTCAAATGATGCGTCTCTCTCTACTTGAACAGAGTCAATGATGCGTCTCTCTACTGAACAGAGTCAAATGATGCGTTCTCTACCTTGAACAGAGTCAAATGATGCGTCTCTCTCCTTGAACAGAGTCAAATGATGTGTCTACCTTGAAGCAGAGTCAAATGATGGCGTCTCTCTACTTGAACAGAGTCAAATGATGCGTCTCTCTACCTTGAAACAGAGTCAAATGATGTGTCTCCTCTTGAACAGAGTCATGATGAGTCTCTCTACTTGAACAGAGTCAAATGATGAGTCTCTCTACCTTGAACAGAGTCAAATGATGAGTCTCTCTACCTTGAAACAGAGTCAAATGATGTGTCTCTCTTGAACAGAGTCAAATGATGAGTCTCTCTACCTTGAACAGAGTCAATGATGCGTCTCTCTTGAACAGAGTCAAATGATGTGTCTCTCTACCTTGAACAGAGTCAATGATGTGTCTCTCTACCTTGAACAGAGTCAAATGATGTGTCCTCTCTACTTGAAACAGAGTCCAAATGATGCGTTCTCTACCTTGAACAGAGTCAAATGATGTGTCTCTCTACTTGAACAGAGTCAAATGATGAGTCTCTCTACCTTGAACAGAGTCATATGATGCGTCTCTCTACCTTGAAACAGAGTCAAATGATGCGTCTCTCTACTTGAACAGAGTCAAATGATGTGTCTCTCTTGAACAGAGTCAAATGATGTGTCTCTCTACCTTGAACAGAGTCAAATGATGTGTCTCTCTACCTTGAACAGAGTCAAATGATGAGTCTCTCTACCTTGAACGAGTCAAATGATGTGTCCTCTCTTGAACAGGTCAAATGATGGATCTCTCTACTTGAACAGAGTCAATGATGTGTCTCTCTACCTTGACAGGGTCAAATGATGCGTCTCTCTACCTTGAACAGAGTCAAATGATGAGTCTCTCTACCTTGAACAGAGTCAAATGATGTGTCTCTCTTGAACAGAGTCAAATGATGCGTCCTTCTACCTTGAACAGAGTCAAATGATGAAGTCTCTCTACCTACTTAGAGTCAAATGATGTGTCTCTCTTGAACAGAGTCAAATGAAATGGATCTCTCTACTTGAACAGAGTCAAATGATGTGTCTCTCTACCTTGAACAGGGTCAAATGTGCGTCTCTCTACCTTGAACAGAGTCAAATGATGAGTCTCTCTACCTTGACAGAGTCAAATGATGAGTTCTCTACCTTGACAGAGTCAAATGATGAGTCTCTCTACTTGAACAGAGTCAAATGATGTGTTCTCTCTACTTGAACAGAGTCAAATGATGGATCTCTCTCCCTTGAACAGAGTCAATTGATGCGTCTCTTACCTTGAAACAGAGTCAAATGATGCAATTAAAAACCCCTTTTTTTTAAACCACGACACAGACAGAGGTGAGGATGTCTGTTTAATTTGGAATATGCTTTTATTTTAATGTTTCCACTGTAGCAGTATAATGTTTCCACTGTAGCAGTATAATGTTACCAACTGTAGCAGGATAATGTTACACTGTAGCAGTATATGTTATACCATGTGCAGTACTAATGTACCACTGTAGCAGTATGTTACACTGTAGATTATACACGTAGCAGTAAATGTTACCGACTGTAGAGTATAATGTTTACCACTGTAGCAGTATGTAATGTTTACCACTGTAGCAGTAATAGATGTTTACCACTGTAGAGCAGTATAATTTAGACTGTAGCAGTATAATGTACCACTGTAGCAGGATAATGATTTTACCACTGTAGCAGTATAATGTTTACACTGTAGCAGTTACTAGTAATAAGTTTACCACTGTAGCAGTATCATTTTACCACTGTAGCAGTATGAATGTTTGACCATAGGTAGGCAGTATAATGTTACACTGTAGCAGTATATGTTATCACTGTAGCAGTTATATGTACGTATTGTTGACCACTGTAGCATCATTTGACTCTGTTCAAGGTAGAGAGACACATCATTTGACTCTGTTCAAGGTAGAGAGACGCATCATTTGACTCTGTTCAAGGTAGAGAGATGCATCACTTTTCAAGGTAGAGAGCTGCATCATTTGACTCCCAAGCGGCTCTTCATTCAAAATGCTTGAAAATGACCTACCATGACACCTACCATGACACCTACCATGACACCTACCATGACACCTACCATGACACCTACCATGACACCGTGCCCCAACTTTTTCTTTCTCCATAAAAAGTAATTTTGTCAGCTACACAAGTGTATGGCCAGTCACATCACCGAATGGAATTTCACTTTTTTGCGTGTGTTTTGTAAACAGATGTCTATTTCCATTCATCAAATGAATCAAATGAAATGTTGACCAGTGCACTATCTGGATGGTACAATTATCTTCGGCGTGGACGAACATGAGCACGTACAGTAGCATGCTTTTGGAAGAGATTTGTTTGACAATAAGATGAAAGCATCACGACTGTGTTTTGTTCCTGCCACATTAACAGGTCATAATGGTTTACTGGGTTAGGGTTAGGGTTAGTGACATGTCTTTACTATTATGCTCGTAACAACAGACAAACACAGTGTAATAACACACAAATCATTGTATTTTTCTTGTCTATATTGAATACGTAATTTAAACATTCACAGTGTAGGTTGGAAAAAGTATGTGAACCCCGAGGCTAATGACTTCTCCAAAAGCTAATTGGAGTCAGGAGTCAATTAAACTGGAGTGAGACGAGATTGGAGATGTTGGTTAGAGCTGCCTTGCCCTATAAAAAACACTCACAAAATGTGAGTTTGCTATTCACAAGAAGCATTGCTTGATGTGAACCCTGCCTCGGGACAAAAGAGATCTCAGAAGACCTACAGTTAAGAATTGTTGACTTGCATAAAGCTGGAAAGGGTTACAAAAGTATCTCTAAAAGCCTTGATGTTCATCAGTCCACGATAAGACAAATTGTCCATAAATGGAGAAAGTTCAGCACTGTTGCTACTCTCCCTAGGAGTGGCCGTCCTGCAAAGATGACTGCAAGAGCACAGCACAGAATGCTCAATGAGGTTAAGAAGAATCCTAGAGTGTCAGCTAAAGACTTACAGAAACATCTGGAACATGCTAACATCTCTGTTGACGAGTCTACGACACGTAAAACACTAAACAAGAATGGTGTTCATGGGAGGACACCACAGAAGAAGCCACTGCTGTCCAAAAAAAACATTGCTGCACGTCTGAAGTTCGCAAAAGTGCACCTGGATGTTCCACACTTAGAGAACCAGTCGCGACCCCCCCAAACCCCACTTTGAGAGAACCAGTCTCGACCCCCCCAAACCCCCACTTTGAAACCAGTCGCGACCCCCCAAACCCCAATTTGAAACCAGTCTCGACCCCCCCAAACCCACTTTGAGAACCAGTCGCGACCCCCCAAAACCCCACTTTGAGAACCACAGCTGTAATAGGTAATACTCAGTATAGAAAGCTTCAGGAGATTACAATGTTCAATATACTCCCCCACCGGATAGATGTGTGTGTGGTGTGTGTGTGTGTGTGTGTTGTGTGTGTGTGTGTGCTGCTGCGTGCGTGCGTGCGTGCGTGCGTGCTGCGTGCGTGCGTGCGTGCAGTGCGTGCGTGTTGAGTTGAGTGAGTGATCCATATGCTCTCAACTAATGGATGACCAGCACTCACCCACACACACACACACACACCACACACACAACACACACACACACACACACACACACACACAACACACACACACACACACACACACACACACACACACAAACACTGACATGCACACCACACACTCTGTTTGGTGGTGCGATAGAGCGTCCAGACAATGTGAGATAAATGAGTTAATTAATTTCCAGAGTTTAGAAACGAGGAATTTACAATTACCTCACGGCTATTAGAAGAGGAAGAGAGGAGGAGGAGGAGAGGATGAAGGAGAGGGAAGAGGAGAGGAGAGAAGGGAGAGAGAGAGGAGGAGAGGATGAGAGAGGAGAGGAGAGGAGAGGAGAGGAGAGAGGAGGAGGAAGGACGGGGAGGAAGGAGAGAGAGGGAGGAGGAGAGGAGGAAAGAGAGGAAGAAGATGGAGGGAGGGAGGAGAGGAGAGGAGAGAGAAGGAGAGGGAGGAGAGAGGGAGAGAGGGAGAGGAGGAGAGAGGAAGAGGGAGGAGAGGAGGAGGAGAGAGGAGGAGAGAGGACGGAGGAGAGGACGAGAGGGAGGAGAGTGAGACGGAGAATGAAGTAAAGTGTTTATTTAAAGTTTGATTTGTTAACTGGTTAGAGAATATACTATTTGCTTCCTTAGCTTCTCACATCTCCTGCATCCAGCACCAGCCTACGTGTTTTGTGTTCTGTGTGTGTGTGTGTGTGTGTGTGTGTGGTGTGCGATGTTTTGTCTGTGTGTGTGTGTGTGTGTCGTGTTGTGTTTGGGGTCAATGTTGTGTGTGTGTGTGTGTGTTTGTGCTGTGGTGTGTATTGTGTGTGAGTTGTGTGTTGTGTGTGTTGTGTCACCGTGTTGCAGCCTACACGCTGAACGAACCCATGAAAATTCATAAGTAAGAGCGACGCCTACTCATGAACACTAAAAAATACTGCGAGTGCAGTCGAGTCGTGGAGAGGAGAGACAAGCAGAAAAGAGGAGGGAGGAAGGAGAAAGAAGAGAGGGGTTATAGTGAAGTGAGAGAGAGGAGCAAGAGGGAGAGATGGATGGATGAGACCAAGAGCTAGACAGAGAAGAGAGAGAAAAGAGGAGGAGAGTAGAGGAAGGAGAATGAGAGGAGAGAAAAGAGAGGAGGAGAGAGAGAAAGAGAGGGGGTTATAGTGGAAGTGAGAGAGAGGAGCAAGAGGGAGAGATGATGGATGGAAAACCAAGAGCTAGACAGAGAGAGAAGAAATAGAGAGGGAGAGTATGAGGAAGGAGAATGAAGGGAGAGAGAAAGAGAGGGAGGGAAGAGGAAAGAGATAAGCGGTGAGAAAAAGAGAGAGAGGAGAAGATAAGCGGGGTGAGAAAGAGAGGGAGAGGAGATAAGCGGCGGAAAGAGAGAGAGAGGAGGATAAGCGCGGCTGAGAAAAGAGAGAGAGGATGTAAGGCTGCGTGAGAAAGAGGAAGGAGATAAGCGGATGTCGGAAAGAGAGAGAGGGAGATAAGGCGGTGAGAAAGAGAGAGAGAGGAGATAAGGCTGAGTGAGAAAGAGATAGAGAGAGGGAGATAAGGCGGTGGGAAGAGGGAGAGGGAGATAAGCGGGGTGGGAAAGAGAGAGAGAAGGAGATAAGGCGGGTGGGAAAGAGGGAAGAGGAGATAAGGCGGGTGAGAAAGAGGAGAGAGAGTGTGAGAGCGGGGAGAAGTGTTCTCTGGAGGAGGCTCATCCAACACAGGATATCTATTCTCAGCACCTATCGTCAAACCCTCTCCCTCTGTGGTGAGCGTGTGTGTGTGTGTGTTGTGTGTGTGTGTGTTGTGTGGTGTTTGTGTGTGTGTGTGTTGTGTGTGTGGTGTGTGGTGTGTGTGTGTTGTGTGTGTGTGTGTGTGTGTGTGTGTGTGTGTGTGTGTGTGTGTCTGTGTTAGCGGTGTAGAATCAGTCACAGTCTCCTGCTCGTCAGATTAAAATGCATATTATATTATATTAATATCAAACCTGAGCCCAACAATAGATTAGAGATTTGATCTAACAGATCTGAGACAGAGACAGAGAGGAAAGGAGGAGAAGAGGGAGGAGGAGGGAGGAGGAGGTGAGATGTGGAGAAAAGGGATATGAGGACAAGACTTGGGGAGAGAGATAGAAGAGAGGAGGAGCGGGCAGGGAGGAGGGAAGGCGAGAGGAGAGGAAGGAGAGGCGAGGAGGAGAGGGAGAGGAGTGACAGGAAGAGAGAGGGCAGGAGAGGACAGAGAGAGGAAGAGAGGAAGAGAGGAGAGGAGAGGAGAGAAGGAGATGGGGCAGGAGAGAGATAGGGGCAGGAGACAGGGAAGAGATGAGGACAAAAGAGCAATGGGGTGGGGGGCCAGAGAGGACATAGGGGAGCGGGGAATGCGTGGTGAGGAAGATATGCGTGGTTGGGAGTTCACTTTCAGTTGGTGGTTGGTAACTTTGATCAGTTGGGTGGTTGGTTCCCACTTTTCCATGGGGAGGAATTAGGGTGTTGCGAGGTTCCCACTTTCCATGGGTGGGGGTCCCACTTTTCCATTGGGTGTTGAGGGTTCGCCACTTTTCCCATTGGGTGGTTGGGGTTCCCACTTTTCCATGGTGTTGGGGTTCCACTTTTCCATTGGTGGTGGGGGTTCCACTTTTCCATTGGGTGTTGGGTACCCACTTTTCCATTGGGTGGTTTGGGGGTTCCCACGTTTCCATGGTGGGGGTCCCACTTTTCCATGTGGCAATGGGTGGTTCCCACTTTTCCATTGGCGTGTGTTGGGTTCCCATCTTGTCCATTTGGGTGGTTGGGAGTCCCCTTTCCATTGGGTGGTTGGGGTCCCACTGTTTCCATTGGCGTGTTGGGTTCCCACTTTCCGACGTTGGCCCTGTGTGGTTGGGGGTTCCCACTTTCCATTGGGTGGTTGGGTCCCACTTTTCCATGGGGTGGTTGGGTTCCCACTTTCCATTGGTGGATTGTGGGTTCCAGCTTTTCCATGTGGGTGGTTGTACCCACTTTTCCATTGGGTGGTTGGGTTCCCACTTTCCATTGGGTGGTTGGGGTTCCACTTTTCCATGGGTGGTTGGGGTTCCCACTTTCCATTGGGTGGTTGGGGTTCCCCACTTATCCATGGGTGGTTGGGACGGTTCCCACTTTTCCATTGGGGTGGGGTTGGGTTCCCACTTTTCCATTGGTGGTGGGTACCCACTTTTCCATGGGTGGTTGGGGTTTCCCACTTTTCCATTGTGGTTGGGGTCCCACTGCCATTGGGGTGTGGCGTTCCCACTTTCCATTGGGTGTTGGGTTCCCACTTTTCCATGGGGTTGGGCGTTTCCCACTTTCCATTGGTGGTTGGGGCCCACTTTCCATTGGGTGGTTGGGGTCTTATGTGGTTCCCTACCTTTTCCATTGTGGTTGGGGTTTCCCACCTTTTCCATTGGGTGGTTGGGGTTCCCACTTTCCATTGGGGTTGGTGTGGGGGTTCCCACGTTTTCCATATGAGTGGTTGGTTCTTAAAACACACACACACACACACACACACACACACACACACACACACACACACACACACACACACACACACACACACACACAAAACCCCAAGCCAGTTAGACATTCCACAGTATGTGTGTGTCTGTGTGTGTGTGTGTTGTTGTGTGTGTGTGTTGGTGTGTGCTGTGTGTGTGTGTGTGTGTGTGTGAGTGTGGTTGTCTTGAGTGTGTGTGTTGTGTGTGTGTGTTGGTGTGTGTGTGTGTGTGTGTGTGTGTGTGGTGTGTGTGTGTGTGTGACTCAGAGCTTTGGTTGTTTTTGTGTTGTTTGTGTTTGAGTTTTTTCGTCTATAACTTATGAGGCTCCAGCGGAGGAGAGACAGCTGAGAGCACTCAGTCTCCCCAGGGAGGGAGCCTCAACGCCGGGCACCTTCCTCTCACCTTCCCCCTCCTTTTGCCAGAGCCTCCTGGTGCTCACAAGCCTACGTTGACAGACCAGACGGGCTCACGGAGACGTACGGACGACGCACGGAACGGTACGAGACGGCTAACGGACGGACAGACAGACAGACAGACAGCACGGACAGACAGAACAGACGGACGAACGGACAGACAGACAGACGGACGACGACGGACGGGACAGAGTAGCGTGTTGCTCTTTGACTACAGGTTGTTTCTTGCCTGATGTGCCTTCAGGTGGCGGTGGGACTCGCTGTTTTGTACCTGTCCTCTGCAGTTATTGGTGTGGTCTGTATTGAGCCCACTGGCCACGGTGCTGAGACCAGAGCACTGTGTGTGTGTGTGTGTGGTGTGTGTGCTTGTGTGTGGTGTGTGTGTGTGTGTGGCTGTGTGTGTGTGTGATGTGTGTGGGTGTGTGGTGTTGTAGTGTGTGTGTGTTGTGTTCTTGCACATGAAAACACACAATGCAACAGTTGCCTCTTGGTACTACTCTCACTTGGTACCCTAAAAACTATTAGACCACAACAGAATGGTGACCCACTGTGGAAACTATAGACATCAACAGGAATGGTGACCGACTTTGAAACTATAGACATCAAACAGAAATGGTGATCCGACTGTGAAACTATAGACATCAACAGAATGGTGACCCACTGTGCGAAACTATAGACATCAACAAATGGTGACCCACTCGTGGAAATATAGACATCAACAGAATGGTGACCCACTGTTGGAAACTATAGACATCAACAGAACTGCGTGACCGACTGTTGAAACTATAGACATCACAAGAATGGTGACCACTGTAGAAAACTATAGACATCATACAGAGAATTCGTGACCACTGTTGGAAACATATATTACATCAACAGAATGGTTAGACCCACGTGTGGAAACTATAGACATCAAACAGAATGTGACCGACTGTCGAAACTATAGACATCAACAGAAAAAAATTAGTG
>NC_036860.1:72921823-72929377 GCF_002910315.2 Salvelinus sp. IW2-2015
TGGAAGGTGTATGACGTGCATGTATACTAATACGTATCAAGCCCATTTATAGGCAGGCCCTAGAACAGAGCATCGTTTTCAGACTTTCCACTTCCTGGTCAGGAAGTTTGCTGCCAAATGAGTTCTGTTTTACTCACAGATATAATTCAAACGGTTTTAGAAACTAGAGAGTGTTTTCTATCCAATAGTAATAATAATATGCATATTGTACGAGCAAGAATTGAGTACGAGGCCGTTTGAAATGGGCACCTTTTTCCAAGTTACTCAATACTGCCCCTGCAGCCATAAGAAGTTAACAGTGAAATGAAGGTGTTTACATCAAACAGTTTGCAATGACTTCTCTCCCCATAGGAATACATTGCCTGCTCCTCTAAATTCAACCTGAAGTCTATGTGGGTTATGAATGCCTTATGAACCTGTCTTCAATGACAATCCATCAGGCCACTATGAGGTCTACCTGTGTTGATTCTAAGCTTCCTGGAGCCACCATTCTGTAAAAGCCTACCCCAATGAGGATATGTGTTTACTTTTATCTTCCTGTGCCAACCGGAAGTGCCTTAAATTGGAGGCATAGGGGCTGTTTCGAAGGGTTAAAAAAGTCACATCTTTCCAAAACTTCATATGTGTGATTAGGCAACCATCATGAACTGTAAATCAGTCATTTCTCCCATCAGATTTCCAAGAAAAACTCACACCCACACAGCAAGGACGGAGTGACATAGTGTGGGGCTTACAGACACACAGAGCCTGCAATAGTTCACTTTGTTCGAACTATCAAAGAACCGTCAGACCTAGAGCTCTGAAACTTTAGAAACCTGTTCCGGAGCTCAAGTCGATAGGGTACGGTGAGTTATGTGGCTCTAGAACGTCAGAAATAACTTCAAATAATTTTGACCATCGCGAAAATGACGACATTTCGAAAAGTCCCATAGTCACAAGGCTGGGTGCATTGAAACCGCCTTGGCCCATAGAGACGGACACTAATGTTTCTGTCCGAGAGCTCATTCAAGGACCCCGTAGCAAAGCCCGGAAAAAGTGGATTTTCATCACCAATTAAGGTCGTTGCTCGGGCACCAAATGACCTATCGAGCCGAAACTCGGGATTCGGGGTCGCCTCACATAGGCCTACACATAATGAGAATTGGACCCACAGCTAGAATGTAACTTATTTTGGCTGGGGGCAGTATTGTAGCTTGGATGAATAAGGTGCCCAGAGAAAACTGCCTGCTACTCAGGCCCAGAAGCTAAGATATGCATATTATTAGTAGTTTTGGATAGAAAACACTCTGAAGTTTCTAAAACTATTTGAATGATGTCTGTGAGTATAACAGAACTCATATGGCAGGCAAAAACCTGAGAAAAAATCCAAAATCCAAACAGGAAGTGTGGGAAATCTGAGGTTATAGGCTTGCCTATCCAATATACAGTGTCTATGGGGTTCATATATATTGGCGTCCACTACTCGATTCAACAGTTTTAGAACCTTGTTTTAGTGCTACTGTGAAGGATAAGGGAATGAGAGCTGTTTGAGTCAGGGTCTGGCTAGAGGGCCAAAGCTCACTCAGGCGCGCCCATGAGGTAGCTGCGTTCCTTTTCATTTCTAAAGACAAAGGAATTCTCCGGTTGAAACGATTTGAAGATTATAGTTAATTCTGTGATATAGGGGGAACAGCTTTTTCACTTTTGGATGATTGAGTGCCGCATAGTGAAGCTGCCTCCTACTGCTGTCCCAGATGTGAATATACTGGGCATTGATTGGTATACTATTGGATAAAAACACTCTGCAAGTTTCTAAATAACTGTTTGAATGCATGTCTGTGAGTATAACAGAACTTCATATGGCAGGCAAAATACCAAAGAAAAAATCAAAACAGGAAGTGAGAAATTGAGATCTGGGTCAATGTTAAACTGCCATGTCCCTATTCGAATTCGCCGTGAAGATATGGATTTGTGTGCAGCTATTCCTACGTCCTTCCACTCAGATGTCACACAGTCTGTAGAATGTGAGAATGAAGCCTCTAGTTAGATGTGGGGCCCGGATGGAGGCTGTTTCAGTCCATCTGGTCTGCAGATATGACCAAGTTCCTGGTCAATAAGCGCTTTTCCTCATGAGTATCGCCGTTGCGGTCCATTAACTTCTAAGACATGAGGAATCCTTCCGGTTGAGAAGTTATTGGATGATAATATATCAACAACATCCTGAAGATTGATTCTCTATCTTTAGTTTGCCAGTTTATTCGACCTGTTATATTTACATTTTGAATTTTCGTCGAGTTCGCTGCAATTCTGCGCAAGCGTTTGGACATCGTGCAGCTAAAACATGTAGAAAAGTAGCTACTTAGACTATAAGTAATGGACACTTTATCAAACATAACATGCGATTTTGTGGAACATAGGAGTCCTGGCGAAGTGCATTCTGATGAGATGACAAGTGTAAGGGAATATTTATGATAATTTCGTACTTTCTGTTGACTCTCAACATGGCGGAGAAATGTTTGTTATTTTGAGCGCACATCTCAGATTATTGCATGGTGTGTCTTTTTGACATAAAGTTGTTTTTGAAATTGACACGAGCGTGCACTTAGAAACAAGTGTATCTAATTCTATGTGAAATTACATGTATCTTTCATAAAGTTTAATGATGAGCTATTTCTGTTTAATGAATGTGGCTCTCTTGCAATTGTCTCCGGATATTTGGGGCATTTCTGAACATGGGGCGCCGAATGTAAACCGGATTTTGTGGATATAAATATGCCATTAATCGAACAAACATAAATGTATGTGTCACTGATTCTCTGATGAGATGGTATACTGATGAAGATCTCAAGGGTTAGTGATTCATTTATCTCTTTTCTGCTTTTTGGACTATGATCTTTTGGCTGGGAAAATGTGTTTTCTGTGCTATGTAGCTGAGCTAACATAACTCGTTTGTGTGCCTTTCGCCGTAAATCTCCTTTTGGAAATCCAGACCATTTCGTATATCGCTCTTGGATTCCACCACATGTGTAGCTTAATTTGGTCTTTCCATGTGTGATTCATGAAAGATTGATGTTTATTAGAATAATATATTGATTTGGCCGCCTAATTTTTTCTGGCTTTTGCCAAAGTGGGAACGCTACCTATCCCACATATCCAAGAGAAGTTAAAAGAACCTCCCTAAATGATTCTGATTCTATAACAATCGCTTGACACCTTCTACGCAACTGCTCAAATGGATATCATTTTACTTTTCGTCTGGCTGCTTGTCATGAACTTGGGATGTTTTGAACTAAGGAGCCGCACATGGAACAAAAAAGGAGGCTATTTGACATTATATTATGGACTTTATCAAGCAAAACAAACATTTTGTGAAACTGGGGATTCCTGGAGTGCATTCTGATGAAGATCATCAAATAGGTAAGTGAATATTATATGCATTTCTTTGACTCTGTTATCCACAACATGGCGGTGCCTCTCTGATTATGGGCTTGTTTTGGGTGTCTGAACGACCGTAACGATTATGTGCATGGTGTGCTTTCTTTCCGTAAAGTTTCTTTTGAAAAATCTTGACACAGAGGTGGCCATTAGGAGGAGAAGAAGTTATATTAAAGTTCATGTAAAATCTATGTATCTTTATCAAATGGTTTATTATGAGTATTCTGTAAATGTACTGTGAATAAGTTTCGGGGTACAGCTGCCAATATGATCCCATTACATATTTTGTGTACACCATTTCCTTCATATACGATACAGATATCATTATATGAGATACAGATACATTAATATCTCAGATTCATGAGTAACATAGACAACATTATATATATACATAGATAACATTAGGTAGCTATGTATACAAGATACATTATATTAGATATCAGATACATTATAACTCAGTATATCAGATACATTATATAAAAGATACATTATATAAGGAAGCGCAAATCATTATACTAGACTTCGATACATTATATAGATCAATACATAGAAACATTATTATAGTATACAGATACGATATATAGATACAGAATAATTTATAAATAGATACTAGATAGCATTATAAGATATGGGCAGATGTATTATATAGTACAGATACATTATTAGATACAGAATACATTATATAGATTCAGATACATTTATATAGATTCGTGCATCTACATAGAAACATAATTAGATCAGATGAGCATTAAGTAGGGATAACAATAACATTTATTTACGATAGCATAATGGAAGAATACGTTAATTTCTATTACATTATAAGTTAAGAGATAGCAGTACTTATATTAGTATAGTCCATTACTATACGATGTATTATATAGATACATTATATACCACGTTGAAGTCAGAAGTCTTTACCTACACCTTCTAAACTCTTAAACGCAGTTTTCACAATTCCTGACTTTTAATCGTAGTAAAAGTTCCTCATGCTCTTATGGTCCTGCGTTAGGATCCCGCACTTTATTTTAGAGAATGTAAATGTCAGAATAATAGTAGAGCGAAATGATTTATTTCAGCTTTTATTTCTTTAACAATTCCCTAGTGGGTCAGAAGTTTACATACACTCAATTAGTATTTTGGTACATTGTCTTTTAAATTGGTTAATTTGTAAAATGTTTCGGTAGCCGTTCCACCATAAGTTTTCCCGACAAATAGAGTTGGTGAAATTTGGCCCATTCCTCATGACAGAGTCTGGTGTAACTCGAGTCAGGTTTTGTAGGCTCCTTGCTCGCACACGCTTTTTCAGTTCTGCCCATACAATGTTACTAGGTAAGATAGAGTCAGCGGCTTATATGTGATGCCACTCATAATAACAAGTGACTTTGGTTGCCGTTTTGCGCCCACAAATTGGAAGAATGATCTCTGGGGATCTAATGTAACATTGGAAGATGCCGCATTTGCAAACAACTTTAAATTCCTGAACTGGATCTTGGATGCTTGCTTCAATATATCCACCAGCACTACATTTTTCCTTTTCTCGTGATGCAATCTATTTTGTGAAGTGCACCAGTCTCTCCTGCAGCAAAGCACGCAGTCCCCAAAATGACCATGCCTCGCCAGCCCTGTGCTTCAGCGGTTGGGATGTGTGTTCTTTGGCCTGCAAGCCTCCCACTTTGTTTCGCTCCAAAACATAAACGATGTCTATTCATCGCCAAACAGTTTATATTTTATTGTTTTCATCAGACAGAGAACATTTCTCCAGAAAAGTATGATCTTTGTGCCCATGTGCAGTTGCAAACCGTGGTCTGGCTTTTTATCGTGGTTTTGGGAATGCAGTGGCTTACTTCCTTGCTGTACACCGAGCTGGCCTTTTCAGGTTATGTATCGATTAGTAAGCGAGACTGATGTTTTACTCATGTGGAGTATTAGATATCTTTTGTATACCTTGTTTCCTCCAGAATCTCACAAGGTCCCTTTGCTGGTGGTCTGGATTGGATTTGCACTTTTCATCACCAAAGTACGTTATCTCTAGGTAGAACAGAACGCATCCTTCTGAGACCGGTATGCACAGACTGCACTGGTCCTCATGGTGTTTAAACTTGCATACTCATTGTTATGTAACAGATACCGTGGTACTTCAGGCATTTTGGGAATTGCTCCCAAGGATGACCAGCACTTGTGGAGGTCTACACATTTCCTTTTGAGTCCTTTTGGTGATTTCTTTTGATTTTCCCAGACTGTCAAGCAAACAAAGGCACTGAGTTTGAAAGTAGGCCCCTTGAAATACATCCAGGTTACATGCCCTCAATTAGAACGTCAGCAACTTGTGTCAATTAGAGCTTTATCTCGAAGACTTCTAAAGCCATGACATACAATTATTCTTGTGTATTTTCCACAAGGCCTGTGCTTAAAGGCCCAGTCAATTTAGTGTATTTAAATGCCTGACCACCTAGGGAATTAGTGATAGAGTGCATTAAAGTGACGATAATGCTGTCTGTAAACATTGTTGGAAAAATGATTGATGTCATGCACAATACTGAGGTGTCCCTATATGACTGTGCCAAAACCTAAAGTTTGTTAAAACGGAAGAAAAGGTGGAGTGGTTTGAAAACCAAGTGTAATGACCTATAACTAGGTGCATGTAACCTTCCGACATCAACTGTTATTTCTTATGTTTATTTTATTTTCCCTATCTTGTACTTATAAACTATTTCCACAACAATTACATCACCTGTAATTATAGACTCATTTGTACATTTGTATGTCTCATACTCTTTTTGGCACTATACTGTGATGCATGTACTGGGTTCTATTAAATTCTTTTCTTTTTTTCACGACTTTTGTTTGTATAAGTGTCCTACTTCAAGTTGCGTTGGCAATGTTAAATTGTTTCCCATGGCCATATAAAGCCCTATAAATGTAAAAATGCAATTGTAGGAGAGAGCAGCGTAAGAGAGAGAGAGATGAAGAGAGAGAGAGACAGAGACAGAGAACAGAGAGAGACAGTAGAGAGAGAAAGAGAGAGAGGGAGACACAAGGAGAGAGAGAGAGAGAGAGAGATGAGGAGGGAGTAGAATGAGAGTGAGAGAGTAGGCAGTCTGGTGGGTCTCCTAGCTTCCTTCAGGCCAGAGTTAGTGTGGAGTGGACTCAGAAGGGACTCTCGGCCTACTGTGTATTTAACACTCCCTGTGCGTGGTTGGTCACTGCGCTGTGTGTGTCACATGGGTGTGTGTTTGAGTTTAGAAGCAGTATGCTTGTGATTGCATTTGACCTGTCGGTGTTGGATGAGACGCGAGAAGACAGAGACGAAAACAGAAAGCACAAAGAAGGAGACAGAAATAAAAAAAGAAAGAAAGAGAGGGAGTGGAGCAGGGAGAGATGGAGGAGGGAGATGTAGAGGGAAGGGAGGAGAAGGGAGAGAGATGGAGGGAGGGAGAAGTAGGAGAGGGAAGGGAGGGAGGGAGGGGAGGTGAGACGTGTGAGGGTTGGGAGAGGAGGGTAAGCGAGGGACGACGCAATAGAGGGGAAGTTGAGCTGTCATGAGGGATGGTGAGTTGAGATTAAAACTATCTACCTCTGTAGTTATTTACTCTTTGATAGTGGGTTTGTTACCAGAACTGCCTGAAGCACGTGTGGGGGGAGTAGGCACTTGTCTTATTATATTACTGTGTGTGTGGCGTGTGCGTGTGGCGTGTGTGTGGTGTGTGTGTGTCGTGTGTTGCGTGCGTGCGTGTGTGTGTTTGGGGCTACATCAGAAGGACAACAGCGGACGTGAAGGGATGATGAGATAGGAAGGCTGGGGTGAGGTGAGCCAGAGTGACAGACAGAACACCACACCTGTTTAGTAGAGCACAGCGCTCTGGAGATTGACGTAAACACACACCACATCACGATGCACCAAACACACACACACACATCACGACACAACAGCCACCAACACACCCAACTCACTACACGACCACAGACACAACACAGCACACATCGGAACATAGTCACTGTTTGAATCCATATTTTATAGGAACTGAACCCAGCTCAGCTAACTGGACAATTAGGTGGTTCAACCCAGGTCTCACATCCCGTCTCACGTCAGAGTTAGCATCGTCTCATCTGGTACTGCCACGTTTCTCAAAAGTCAACATT
>NC_036860.1:72929477-72947919 GCF_002910315.2 Salvelinus sp. IW2-2015
GTTATTACTGGTGGTTGACTGGGAGGCTGTTGATGAGTTTGGATACAAATAGGTGTTAGGGTAACTTGTGCTGTAGCATGGGTGACAGCAGAGGAGACATGGGCATTTTACTGATGACCTTTGTGGCAAAAGTGAGATCTACTGAAGGTTGTACAGGTAGAACTCACAGGTAGAACTCATGAAAGTCCTACTATGCTGTGTTTGTGTTTTGTATAACTCAGAGTTTTACGACATTGTTTTCTGACACTGTCATGTCTCAAACAGTGCAGTTTTCCGTGCAGGGTTGAAGTAGCACCCTGAGGGAGACCGTGCGGTTCATTGGAGACCGAGCCAAGGCCTCAGAGACAAGTACACAGAGAGAAACATAAATTGACAGTAGATATGATGCAGGACAGATGACAACTGCTTTAGTGAATTAATTTCACACAGCAAAGATGCCTCCCATCCACTCAGCCTGTGTTCGCCCCCCCAACCCCCTCCTCAACTTTTTGTTGCTGAGAATATTTCTTCACAGCAGGAAATGCAAACGTGTACTGCATTCATGGTTTAAAAAGGCTTTTAAAGTTTGTAATTTCCACTTAAAAAATGTCAGATTTGATTTGCCCTAACAAAAAATGCATCAACCCCTACAAAAAAGGTCCATTAATTATAATCCATATAATAATTCACATTTCCTGTTGCTGCAGGATTATTTTCCTGCTGGAGCAAACTTGCTCAAATTAAGATCCTACATCTGTAAGCCCTTGGCAATCCCTTCCTTCATGTCTGAGGGCTGCTGAGGGCTGGGAAACTGGTGGGGGAGGCTGTTCCCATGAGCCCCATGGCTGCAGTGGAGGAACACCTGCAGCACCAACACAGCTGTTTGCTCTGCAGCTACGGTGATAGGAGACCACGAAAAGCCCTCTTATACCTCCCTATCTGACTCTCCCTGTCTCCCCCTTTCTCTCAGCTCCATGATGTGCACACACAAATACAAAGAAGCACAACACACACACACACTACACTGACACTGACACTCTCACACAAAACCCACACACATTCACATACACTACATACACACACACACACAACCACACACACTTTTACACTAATCATATGCTGCTCATATTCTGTTCTTTAATTTACTCTTATTATTATCTATAATCTGATATCTGGATGCCTAGTCACTTTACCCTGCCTTCGTGTACATATCTACCTCAAATACCTCTGCATGTTGATCTGGTACTAGTACTCCCCGTATATATCTCCATTCTTGTGTATTTCATTCTTCTTGTGTTACTATTTTTCAACTTTGCATCGTTGTAAGAAAGCATTTCACGGTTAAGTCGACACCTGTTGTATTCGATGCATGTGCAAATCAAATTTGATTTGACACACAGACAGACAGACACACACAACAGTGTAGGCCTGACCTCCATTACAAGCACAGATAAAGCTTTCCCAGATCAACAAAGTCCAGAACAGGAAAATAGAGATAAGGTTCAGAGCTCTGTGTTCTCAACACATGACATCTGGTGCTGCTATCAACTCATACGTTTATTCATACTGTATGGGATATTTACATTCATGTGGTATCACCTGAAATTCTACTTGATTGTAAAACTAAGATTTCTTGTTGTTGAAAGATTACCCTTTGTACAGATGTAGGATCTTAATATGAACCAGTTTGCAACAGCAGGAAAATAATCCTGCAGCAACAGAACATGTGAATTATTATATGGATTATAATTAATGGACATTTTTTGTCAGGCTTGATACATTTTTCATTAGGGCAAATCAAGTCTGACATTTTAAAGTGGAAAATACAAACTTTAGAATACTTTTTAAACCTTGAATAAACTATAAATTTGCATTTCCTGCTGTGTGGGAAAATTCTCAGTAACAAAAGAGTGATCAAATTAAGATCCTACATCTGTAAAATCAAACCTAAATTATTGGATAATAATCAAATATGTGGACACATAAAAATGTTAGTTGCGATATCTACATTTTCATCATAGAACCAATTCCCCAATTCATTCATTTCAGTATCACAATTAAAGTATTCATCAATCTATCATCTATCTTTCTTTTGACTTCCTCAAAACCACATTTTAAGACTCATTGACACATATGACTTGATGATGAGAGTGTGATTAAACCCCGGTGCATGACTGTGGGTAGGAAGCTGTCACTCTGTGTAATGCTACTGGCARGCAGGGGAAGCCCGGTGAGGTGCTATGTTGTGCTCCTCTCTGTGCCATGTTGCTGTTTACCTTTTCTCCCTGGGAGAGCAGAGTGCAGGTAGACGGCATGTCATCCAGTCATGGGGGTGCACATGATCTCTCATCCTCACCGAGACAGCACATGCTCCGGGGTCTAGGTGTCACCACTCCTAGGTGGTATGGCCACAGGGCTGTGTGTGTGTGTGTGTGTGAGGCTGACAGCTGCATGATCCAGGCCAGAAAGGCAGCAGGTAGAGGGGGGGAAGGAGAGAGAAGGGGAGAGAGAGAATGAGAGAGGCGAGAGAGACTCACCAGTATCGTCAGGGCAGTCATTTCACCTTCTCCTCTCTCTGGGTGGGCACACCCCTCTCACCTCCACACACCGCTGTGCTCCAGTACAGCCAAAGAGCAGAAACAAATGCCAGTCGAACCCCTCTCCCTGGTCCCCATAGAGAGAGACCTTATGAATTCTCCCTCTCTTTTTTGACAGGTACTCACCTGCTTTCATTCAACCTTTCATCACGGCTTCAAAGACAAACTGATAATTTCCCTCAGGAGAATGAGAAGATCAGTTGCCTTCCAAAAAATGACTGGTATCCAAACATCGTTGCCCTGAAGCAATTTAGCTCATCATAATTGGGCTCTTCATTTTGTCTCTCCGGGGTTATGATTGTAGAGTTATAATGTATTATTTTGCCTGAGAAGGATCGTTCAGTGCATTAAATATAAGTGATTTAATAACATATAATTTCCCCTTTATGTTTAAAACAAAGGCATAGGGGACTCATTCAGTGGGACGGGTGAGTTCCTCCACCTTAACAACAGTGCTGCTGCCATGGTGTCTAGCCAGGAGAGGGAGACTGATCCGGCTCAAAATCCTCTAGTTCCAGGAAACTGCTTTTGACGGCCCCAGGGATCCAGCCCTGGCATCAGGAAATAGGGTGTCTTACTGGTGGTTCAGAAAAGGGGCCACACACACACACAGGGCTAAACATCTCACACATCCATCTTCACACTAGACCTATCCTGAAAACCACAACAACAAACCCTAATTCAACCCTACCTACACAGTCCTTCTTTGTCTCTTTCCCCATAGGTGGGTTCAGTGACTGATGTACCTGAATGTAACAGAACAGGGGAGTTTAACAGGAGCGGGGTTGAAACGGGCACATGATGATGACTTGGTCAATCAGAGTGAAGTGAGCATGCTCCACATCTGGAGTCTAGGTGTCAGTATCTGCCTGTAGTGCTCAGGTGTGGGGGGAAGACCGGTAAACTCTGCTCCTCCTTTCTCCAGGGCTGAAAGATAGAGCACAGACAGTGAGGACCCTACGACCTCAGAAGGGAGGCAAATACGCCCCACATAATCTGCCAAAGGGCTCGTAGGGGCCCTTCCTCTCCTTCTCTACTTGGTCTGGTCATGTAAATTAAACATATCCACCACTGCCCTGGGGAGGTGTGTGACAACCGAAAATGGTGAGCAGCAGAGCAAGAAGTGGCTTGAACATGAATCATGTTTTTTGACATGTGGGGGTGGGTTAAAACAGGCCTCTGTTAGAAGCAAGTAGCCTGGAGAGATAGTGTAACCATCAACCAACAGGCTCAGCAACCATATCTCTCATGATAGGTCGGTTGTGCTATGTGTGTAAACAATAACACATTATAGAGACTTAAGAGCCAATTCCCTGAACATATAGTATCTGTCAATGGACACCTGCACTTGTTTGGCTGCTCTGCTCATACCCCATGCATCCCCAGTGGTAGGCTGATGGAGCGTGGAGAGAGAGAGAGCTGATGTGTGAGTGTTTTGTAGGGGTGCCAGGGATAGCCCCAGGATGATTCTCTCTTCTGATCACTTAAGGATCCATTTTAACATTCTGGGGGGGGGGGGGGGCACCACTCAGTAGCAGCATAATTCTGAGAAATCAAACCACGTCTGTTTCACACACTCATTGAAGGGGAGAGAGAATTTGATTGGCATCTTAACAAACAATCTGACACCTTACCTCATCCTCATTTATCCTGGGTGCAGACATTTGTGACTTCTCCCAATCTCATCTGTCCGTGGAAAGTTTGATATCATTATTGTTGGTCTGTCTGTATCCGCGGGCAGAGGAGGGAATCCTGGATGGACAGACAGGTGTATTCTGACACCAATCTGTGGAAAAAGGGATAATTAGACAAAGCCAGGGTGAGCTGACAAAACTTTGCCTGGAGACGTCTTCTCATTAAGTCTTTCCAGTTACATTTGTCTTCCCGTCAACAGATGAGCCCTGGCTGGATTGAGGGGGAGAGGATGCTTTTTTTTGTGGGAACAGAAAGCACACGGTCTGTGATTCAGATTAAGGGTATGATATATGACATGTAAAAAGCTGAGAATAGATGTAGTTCAATAAGTCTGACTTTTGTTACGGTAGTCTAAGCATCAAATGAACCAAAATAGAAACATGATTTAAAAGCATCACTCAAATCTAGAAAGCTCACTTCCACTTCATAAATGTAGACTATTATCATGCCATATTTTGGTGTTGAAAGGTAAGAGAGAAAACATGAATATCGTTTAAATTGCACTAACTTTAAATCATTTTATTTAGCATGTTCCTACATTTCTGCTTCTACATTGTTAGATTGGAGCGGTCGAGCTACCTGTACCTGCCTCGTAGTGTCGCTGCAGCAGTTCTTTGGCTTTTATCACTCGGTGGAGCTTCCGTTATTCCATTTCCGTACACAAGTCTTCTCAACTGATGACGTGTGCATTGCACAAAAATCCACTTGTTTTCAGTTTCACAATAAAACCGGCTAAAGGTATTCCTCTATAGACCGAGGGTATTTTTTGTGTGGATTGTGTCTTGAAACATAAAAGGAAAATGGAGACATTGTACCATCAAACAAATAAGTGAGTGTTTCTGTTCTCTTTCAAAAAATAAGACATCTAACGTAGCTCACTTGCCTTATGATATACCGCGTTACTGTAACTAGCTGGCTAGCTAACAACATTTCATGACAAAGATAGTTTTAACTAACCCCTTCCATTAGTGGTCATGATGTCAACAGGAAACGAGTTAGCCAACCAGCTAATAGATAGCCATAGATCCATGACCAACAATATTTAACTATCACTACTGTAACGGTACGCCGCGTTCAAATCAACTGGGAACTCAGAAATCTTTGACTTCAGTGCATTCAAGACTATTAGGAACTCGGGAAAAAACTAGCTTTGACTGGGAAACATCGTTTTGAACGGTCATCCAACTCTGAATTCAAAGATCACTGACGTCATGATTTTACCTTGTCTCCCGGAGTTCCCAGTAGTCTTGAAAGCACCATTAAATTCACTGTCTGTAGTTTACGTATCTAGCGTGTGTATTCAATTGCCACATACCATTGTCTAGTTCCTTGTCTATTCAATAGACCCTTATCTAATATTACGCTTCCATATAATATTTACGGTAGGCTAGGAATATTTATATATCTTTGCTCTCTGTCCTCTTTGATCAGGCAAATCCAGGAGGTGCAGTCGCTCATGGGACGCCTGGAGAACACAGATCGTCAGTCTGTCCACTGTGAGTTCACTCTTTCTAAATAATGTATCTTCTGCATTCAATGAATGTTGCAAGTGTCAACCTCCCAGAAATGTTCCATATGCACAAAAAGTGTATTTCTCAAAAATGTGTTTACATCGCTGTTAGTGAGCATTTCTCCTTTGTAAAGATAATCGATCCACCTGACAGATGTGGCATATCAAAAAGCTGATTAAACAGCATGGTCATTACACAGGTGCACCTTGTGCTGGGGACAATAAAAGGTCACTCTATAATGTGCCGTTTTGTCACACATCACAATGCCACAGAAGTCTCAAGTTTTGAGGGAGCGTGCAATTGGCATGCTGACTGCAGGACTGTCCCACAGAGCTGTTGCCAGAGAATTTAATGTTTATTTTTTTACAATAAGCCGCCTCCAACGTCGTTTACAGAATTTGTCAGTACGTCCAACTGGCCTCATGTAACGGAGTGTGATTGAATGGCTAGCGGTGGAGTTAGCGGGTGACGCGCTAGTAGCGCTTCCAATCAGTTACGTCACTTGCTCTGAAACCTAGAACGTAGTGCGACCTTGCTCTGCAAGCGGCCGTGGCCTTTGTGAGACGATGGTGATAACGATGCTTCGTGGCGACCATCGTTGATGTGTGCAGAGGGTCCCTGGTTCGCGCCCGTAGTCGGGCGAGGGGACGTTTGAAGTATACTGTTAACATTGATGCGTCCGCCTCACCCGGATCACTAGAGTTGCCTGCGGAAAAAGGAGGAGGTTGAAAGGGGGTGAGTGTAACGATTGTGAAATTGGCTAGCTGAGTTAGCGGGTACGCGCTAAGTAGGCAGTTCAATAGTTACGTTCATTGCTCTGGAAAACCTACTAAAAGTAGTGTTGCAACCTTGCCTGCAAGGGGTGCCTTTGTGGAGCGATGCTGGTTAACGATTGCTTCGTGGGCGACCGTTGTTGATGTGTGCAGAGGGTCCCTGGTTCGCGCCCGTGTCGGGGCGAGGGGACGGTTTAAAGTTATACTGTTACACTCACAACCGCAGACCACATGTAACCAGGCCAGCCCAGGACCTTCACATCTGGCTTCTTCACCTGCAGGATTGTCTGAGCCCAGCTGATGAAACTGTGGATTTGCACAACCGCAGAATTTCTGCACAAGCTGTCAGAAACCGTATCAGGGAAGCTCATCTGCGTGCTCGTCGCCCTCACCAGGGTCTTGACCTGACTGCGACTTCAGTGGGAAAATGCTCACCTTCTATGGCCACTGGCATGCTGGAGAAGTGTGCTCTTCACAGATTAATCCTGGTTTCAGCTGTACTGGGCAGATTGCAGAAGGTGTGTTGGTGTTGTGTTGGCGAGCGGTTTGCTGATGTCAACGTTGTGAACAGAGTGCCCCATGGTAGGGTTAGAGTGAGGGAAGGCATGTGCTCATTGTCCGTAGCTTATCAATTTCATTTTATTGATGGCAATTTGAATGCACAGAGATACTGTGACGAGTACCCGAGGCCCATTGTCGTGCCATTCATCCGCCGCCATCACCTCATGTTTCAGCATGATAATGCACAACCCCATGCCGCAAGGATCTGTTCACATTTCCTGGAAGCTGAAAATGTCCCAGTTCTTCCATGGCCTGCATACTCACCAGACACGTCACCCATTGAGCATGTTTGGGATGCTCTGGATCGGCGTGTACGACAGCGCGTTCCAGTTCCCGCCAATATCCAGCAACTTCGCACAGCCATTGAAGAGGAGTGGGACAACATTCCACAGCCCGATCAACTCTTTATTCGCGCTGCATGAAGAAAATGGTGGCCAGATACTGACTGGTTTTATGATCCAGGCACCTACCTTTTTTCAAGGTTTCTGTGACCAACAGATGCATATCTGTATTCCCAGTCATGTGAAATCCATAGATGAGGGCCTAATTAATTTATTTCAATTGACTGATTTCCTTATATGAACTGTAACTCAGTAAAATATTTTAAATTGTTGCTTTTTTATATTTTTTGTTAATTATTAATTCGGAATTTACAACTAGGCAGTATTTACATCTGTTC
This sequence comes from Salvelinus sp. IW2-2015, assembly GCF_002910315.2. Lineage (NCBI taxonomy): Eukaryota > Metazoa > Chordata > Actinopteri > Salmoniformes > Salmonidae > Salvelinus > Salvelinus sp. IW2-2015. Next base: position 72,937,273 of record NC_036860.1, read on the forward strand.
CCCTTTTCCAGTGTTGCGCAGCCCTTTGAGCCAAGCTGTACCCTGCCCTCCCTACTGATTGTTTTGGGAGTTGGGCAGGGCGGGCAATGTTCTGTGAGCCAGGCTGGTGCCAGGGCAGGAAGCATAGGGGTGGCGGCAGAGGGACGACTGGGAAGTCTTCTCTAAAGATAATGGTGGCAGCCAGTCGGCCGCCCAGTCGTGACAATGACATCATCTCGCATGTTAGAGGGTGGAAGGATGCCGCAGGCGTCCGAGCGAGGAGTCACTCGGTCAGGACGGGAGAGGGTGGGGGTGGGGGACAAGATGGGGCTAGTCCTTTTTAAAGGGCAGATAAAAGCTTCCCACAAGCCTAATGCTGTTGTCACCTTGGAACCAAACGCTATCTAGAATCTCAGCAGTCTGAGAATGAAACGGGTGTAACGATAGATATCTGACTTCAAATAAGAATCAGTGGCTGATTTGTCTCCATGAAGAGATTATGTACAAGGCCCTTTGTTTCAATGTGGATTAACTTCCTCTGCGAAGTTTGAGAAAATAACATATTTGCTGTCATCTCTCTCTTGGATTCACCTGAAACCGTGGGGCTATATTCCATTGTATCATGGAATGGGGAAACTTAACTACAGTGTGACAAACCACTGACATCATCTGTCTTGTCTGATTTGTTAGAATGAACATAACTTTAACATTTTATTTTGTATAAGATTGGCCTATTTGGGGAGTGAAACAACTGTTCAGGGTGTGTTTAGATGTGTGTGTGTGTGTGTGCTCTCCAGTGTTGGAGAACGAGCTGCAGGCCAGAATCGAGCAGATCTTCAGCCATTTGGAACGTCTGGAAATCCTGGCTAGCAAAGAACCGCCAAACCGCCGTCAGAACGCCAAACTGTGAGTACACAAACTGCATCGGTGACCCAAATACACCAGAGGTGGCGTGGCGATGAATGTTTCATAAAGATGGGTGGGACTGGGACGAGGTCGCAGCTAGATGAAACAGGCAGTGTGCTTCTCATCCCCTGTGGCGACGCGGCTCTGTGAAAACATTCCCTCGGAAGCCCCGTCATCACCGGCATTCCTGCCGCGTTGGGCAAGGCGTCACTTCAGAGCTGGGTAAACAGGCCCCAGGGGACAAACTGCTGCGCCCCGTCCCACAGCTCTCCTCTGATCTCAGGACAGCTACAGTACGCTGGGGCCGCGGGGCTGAGCCACGAGCAGGTGATGCTCAGGAGGAGCGGGAGAGAAGGGTGGAGTGAGACAAGGCCCTCAGGTGTTTCAGCCAGGTGGAGAAGTAAGACAGATTGGAAAGAAGGGAGGCATGTTGACTTATCTTAGTGACGATAGAAAGCTTTTATTGAGAACTAGAAGACATCCAAACAGAGCATACCAAGGGAGATGTCATGAGTTAGTGAAGAAGGAGTGACTAAACCACAGTCCTGAAATGCTGGATGGAGCTGGAGGCAAAGGCCGCCATTTTTACCCTCTGAGATTTCCTCTGCCATTATTCGGCTGGGGGGTAAGAAGAATGTTGTCTCTGTCTGTCCCCTCCGCAGGCGGGTAGACCAGCTGAAGTATGATGTTCAGCACCTCCAGACGGCGCTGAGGAACTTCCAGCACCGTCGCTACTCACGAGAGACCCAGGACCGAGAGAGGGAGGAGCTCATGAGTCGTACCTTCACCACCAACGTCAGTAGTAGTGGCCCACTCCAAAACCACATGTAATCATCAGAACACACTCATCTCCCGTGTAGAACTACAGTAATGTCTACACTCATGTAATGATAACCTAAAACATGCATGCAAACTCTTGCTTGACACACCACAACTGGTGTAACATGGGCAATAAAACCGAACTAATTTTTTTAGGGGAACATTGTTGAGATGTTACCGGTATTGTCCCCTACAGGATGCAGACACCTCCATCCCCATAGACGAGACGTTGCAGTTGAACTCCAACCTGAACAACGCACACAGAGGCATGGACGACCTCCTGGGCAGCGGCAGCAGCATCCTCACCGGACTCAGGGACCAGAGGGGCACGCTCAAGGTGTGTGTGTTTGCTTACACACGGGCCTTTCCCAACAATGCAGAGAGAAAAACTTATAGAGAATAAATACACAATGAGTAACGATAACTTGGCTATATACACGGGGTACCAGTACCGATGTGCAGGGGTACGATGTAATTGAGGTAGATATGTACATGTAGGTAGTGGTAAAGTGACGAGGCTACAGGATAGATAATAAGCACTAGCAGCAGCGTATGTGATGAGTCAAAAGAGTGCAAAATGATTATAGTCCTGGTAGCTATTTGGTTAACTATTTAGCATTCTTATGGTTTGTTGGTAGAAGCTGTTCAGGGTCCTGTTGGTTCCAGACTTGGTGCATTGGTACCGCTTTCCGTGCAGTAGCAGAAATGTCTATCACTTGGGGGGCTGGAGTCTTTGACAATTTTCAGGGCCTTCCTCTGACACCACATGGTATAGAGGTCCTGGATGGCAGGGAGCTCGGCCCAAGTGATGTACTGGGCCATACGCGCTACCCTTTGTAGTGGATGCCAAGTAGTTGCCATACCAAGCGGTGATGCAGCAAGTCAAGATGCTCTCAATGGTGCAGCTATAGAACGTTTTGAGGATCTGTTTTTTTTGTTGTTTACACTTTGCCAAGGAACACTGACCGTGACACGGCAAGGCAGGTCCCTGTCGACGGTATCCCAGAGAGAGGAATCAGTATTCCCAAAACAAACCCTGGCTGACCCGGTTTCTGTCCTCTAATGATCACTATGTGTAGTCGAAGTGTGTGTGTGTGTGTGTGTGGTGCTGGTTGTCAGCAGCAGGCTAAGTACATATTTCCAGGGAGGAGAAGAGATGGTGTTCCTGGTGAAGGCTGCTGTGTGCCTCCTCTTATCAGGGCGTCTGGTGATCAGATGGGCTGGCCGTGAGAAACAGCTGAGGAACAGACCGGGAGGACAGAACGGCTGGGTGTGGTTCCTCAGACAGCCTCTCCCTAATCAGTTGAATAGAGCTTTGTCATGACCAGGCTAAATGCAGGTTATGATACTACTGTGTATACAGTATTCCCACAAACAGCAATGAAGCAGAATACCCATTAATAACTAACTTCAGCTTTTTCTTCAGGAAACAGCGGCACAATCAATGGAACTTCAGCAGCTGATGTTCGATGTCTTTTCTCCCCTCTGTTCTCCCTAAATCCAGGGGACCCATAAGAAGATGCTGGATGTGGCCAACATGCTGGGTCTGTCCAACACGGTGATGAGGCTGATCGAGAAGAGGGCCACCCAGGATAAGTTAATCATGATTGGAGGGATGCTGCTCACCTGTGTGGTCATGTTCCTGGTGGTCAAGTACCTGGGCTGACCATGACCGCAACTGCAACCACAGTTTTGCGTTGGTCTTGGACATTTTTGCACAATAAGCCCATAAGATACGTGAACGGTGATAAATTAGCCTTGTCTTCTAATCGGAGAGCTCCTTGAAAGTATTGTTTTCCGATCGGAAGGCGAGGAATTATCCGTCTTTTAATTTCCATGGGTTTTGTCACCCACTTCTATTTCAACCACTCTTTTGCACCAGTAAAATGGGTGTTAAGGCAAGACATATACACTGAGTGTACAACACATTAAGGATGCCTTCCTAATGTTGAGTTGCACCCTTTGCCCTCAGAACAGCCTCAATTCATCTGGGCATGGACTCTACAAGGTATTGAAAGCGGTCCACAGGGATGCTGGCCCATGTTGATTCCAATGCCTCCCACAGTTGTCAAGTTAGCTGGATGTCCTTTGGGCGGTGGACCATTAGTGACACGCCTAGCTGATGAGCGTAAAAAACAGTGTTGCAGTTCTTTACACAAACCGGTGCGCCTGGCACCTACTAACATCCCTGTTCAAAGGCACTCTTTTGTCTTGCCCATTCACCCTCTGAATGGCACACATATACAATCCATGTCTCAAGGCTTACATTTTTTTTTAAACCCATATCCTCCATTTATACTGATTGAAGTGGATTTAACAAGTGACATCAATAAGGGATCATAGCATTCACCTGGTCAGCCTGTTATGGAAAGAGCAGGCGTCCTTAATCTTTTGCACTCAGTGTCTACACTTTAATTTGACTTCAAACTGAACGTGGAACCTTGCACCCATAATTCCAGCTCGCTGACACCTGCCACTCATCTCGGCGGTCATCCACCTGACAGCCTGTGTGTGAAGCTGTAGGTGGGTGAGAAAGAGAACATTTCATGACTGGTTACCTTTTTCAAACCAATTCTCCTTCAAGGTCCACTTGCTTGCCTTAGTCTCCCCTATGATGAGTTCTCCATTGCCTTGTGGATGGTATTCATTGTGGTTTCATCTTCACCATCTATTTGAAGCATCATTTGACTGTTTGCTGCTCTTTTTCCCAAATAAGGATGATTCTTAAAATGGACTGAAAAATAGTTATCTGGAAATGGATGAAAAGCTGATGTTGCACCTTACCTCATCACACATCCTAATGACACTGCCTGGAGAATACTTATGTCAGATTAACCAATACATGTATGTAGCCCAGGGAGGAAGAGGGCAGTTAACAGGGACCTGTGCCCAAGCTACATACCGATAGTAAGAACAAAAACACAAAAGTGATCAAATATTCTGTTTGTCATGTTTTGAGAAACTATCTGAAGGGTTATTGTTGTCGCACTTTCAAAATGTCAATTATCTGGACATTTGCTTGGCCCTAGTCTCACTATGTTAGTGCAACCAAGGTTCAAATTGTAATTCTCTGAAGATCAAAAATTAAACATTTTAAAAACAACTTGTCTTAAATCTGTCTCTGAAGTGTATATTATTGTCCATGTAATCTAGCAATTAAATTAGGTATGGGTCAAAACTAACAATGGATATAAAGCATACCCCATAGTTTAAATAATTATCTTGCTGAAAATGTCAGAGCCTGTCATACAATATGGAGTTTAAATTTACAACAGTAAAGCTATTGTTTGGAGGGCTTTTCCTTCCACTGTTTGAAATATAATTACTTTCAAGACTTTAGTACTTGAGGGGGGCCCTAGTCTGGGGACTTATCCAGAGTGTGCATAGGAACCCCTACCATCACATCTGACATGTTAGTCATTTAGCAGACACGCTTATTCAGAACCACTTACAGTACTGAGTGCATATCGTCATACAATCCATTTTTCACATTTACTTAAAATACAATCCTGGGCGAGCAATAAGCATGTAATGTTCCAGCAGGTAAACTATGGATGAAAAGTTTTACGCTGAAATTAGACTGTCTGACTCCTGGTCTTGATGTACAGCTAGCTGTAAGTGAGGCTACCCAAAACTTACTGAGCTCTGGCGCCATCTAGTGACAATTCAGCATGCCATAACCTTCAGGAGAGAGTCAAAACAGATGTAAAATCCTCTAGCCTTATTAGCCTAGTAGACTTGTCCTCTAGTCTAAAAGGGCTGCATGCAATATGCAGACATCTCAAGAAGCTTGTGCTGAGAATGAGAAATTCACTTTGTTTCAGAAGCCGTTTGCCACAGTAAGTAAAGAATGCATGTTTGTGCTGGTATCTGTTACTATAACGTACCATACTGGAAGTACTCAAACTGGATTTTTCTTTCTATGTATTGCTCGCAACCCTTACTCATACCACTACAGACTAATTCACTCTTCACCAGCTAAACATAGTTAAGACACACAGACATGTAGCAACTCAAAACTCTTTATTTGCTGACGCATCATATTTAAAAAAGACATACCATTGCTGCCACTTACAGGGCAGTCCCGTCACCCAATCCTTCCCATACAGGATAATAGTTCAGAAAATGTCTTGATAAAGTATTCTTGTCCATCTTTGTTCCTTCAGTTATTATTTTTTTACAGTAGCAACAAACCTCTAGAATATTATTGGGGTTAACTACAGCAATTTTATTTACATTGAGCAAAAATTACACAAGAGGAAAAACATATTTTGAGGAGCATTTTGGAAAATAATTTAGAAACAAAAAAAATACAATTATTGCAGTATACTACAATCATACATTTGTTACATGATGCGAAAGCAGCATCTTGATGTACAGATTTCAGTGCAAGTCATTTCGATATACAACCACTACCACTTGGAACAACATGACCTTTAACCCTACAGCACTAAGAGGGTGTGACCCCCCCACAGTACCTCTAATAAAACATGAGCTTCACCCAACCTCTCATCGGTGTTCCCCCACCAGTGACCATTTTAATTTCCTTATGGGCAACATTTCATTAGTCAGTAATAAAGAACATCCCTATCATATTAGAGGGATACTTCACATTGCTCAGTGATCTATGTACTCTATACCGTATTACAAATTGTTGGTGAATATTACGGGTCATGAAGAGAGCAAGTAGTCATGTGAGAACATTAGATATTAATGACAACAGAATTCAGGCAGTAGACTAGAGCCACCAGATTACATTACTAAGTCAAGGCTGTTTCCAGTCATGGATGTCACCCTAAACCCCCCCATGTCACCATCTCATCTCCCCCTTTCCATTCCCACTACACCATCCTGCTTATGGCTTCAGCCACTGCGTGTCTTTGGCTGTAGAAAACAAAGAAGAACATTTACAGCAACAATCAGTTATAAACTGTGGGACAAAAAAAAAATACTCCAGAGGTTTCTGCTTCTTTTTTTTTCTTCTTTTAAACTGGGTTCCCATTCAAAACAAACTGCCGTCTTAGATTTGAGGTTGCCTCAAACCCTCCTCCACCCTGTCCAGAAACCTCAGGGTGAATGTCAGTCAACTGTTCGGAGGGGTCCATTCAAAGAGCCCACAGTAAATGTCTGTTGTTTACCTCTGCACAGGCAGCATATCACAGCACCTCTGTCTGGCCAGTGGTCTAATGGTGGCCAGTCTGATGATATTCTCATCATCACCTGCTGCACAATGGTGCCACTACACCTCCCTCTCTCCATGTTAACTCTGATGTTTAACCAGGCCTGCTCTGGCCAAAACACCCTCCTCTGATGTGGACACATGGCTCTAGTGAAGGTCTTTCTCAGGAGCCGTGGTTAGGGGGGTGCTGGAGGTCCTGCCCTGAGAAGATGGGGTGCAGGAAGGGGTGGAGCTGCAGTGCGGCTGCCGCAGCGGCGTTAGAGTGCCGGGGGGCGAACAGCGTTGGGTAGAGGGATGAGTGTGGTATGTGGTGGAGGGCTAAGGGGCTGTGGTGATGAAGTGCCGAGGCTGGGATAATGTGTATGGGCTGGCCATTGAGGAAGGCCGTGTGGTGGGCAGGGATCAGTCCAGCGTGTCCCACTCCCAACTGGTGGCCCAGAGTGTGGCCTAGAGAGTGTCCCAGGTGAGACAGGGAGATGGGGGTGAGGTGGTGCTGGGGGATGTGGTGGACYTGGGCTAACTGGGGGTGCGGGTGGGGGCCGTGTGGGTGGATGCCCATGGCTGCAGCCTGAGCAGCATGGTGCTGCTGSATGAGGTGTTGTACTGTGGTGATGGMGGTAGCCGAGGCTGCAGACACGGCAGGCTGGTGGATCTGGATCATCTGCTGCTGGGGGGGAGGGGGTGCCGGCTGCAGATGGTTCGCTGCTGCAGCCATGTTCGCTGCAGCCTGTGCTGCTGCGGCTGAGGGGAAGGTCTTGATGTGCTTGGCCAGGAGCTGCTGCTGGATGTGCTGCTGGGCGGCCTGCTGCAGCTTGCCGTACTTCTCCATCTCCTCTGGGGTGAAGGTGATGGGCTGGCTCTCCAGCGGGGCCAGACYGTYCTCCTCTGCCTCCATGCCCATGTCCTCCTCCTCCAGGCTGGGCGGGGGGTAGTTGGGGTAGGCGTGCATGGGGGGTGGCTGCTGCTGCATGTCGGGCATGAGTGGCTCCATCATGGGGTTCTGGGAGGGGTCCTGTCCCGGCTCGCCCTGGTATGGGGGCATCAGCATGGAGGGCTCCTGATSGAACAGCGGCCGGGGCTCATGAAGWACCCGTGCGTCCAGGGTGAGGTGGCGGGCYTCCTGRACTACTACTACCGTCTCCTCCACYTTCTTATGAGCTGGTKGAGGGGGAGGCGGTGGGGGGAACTCCCGGATGGGCTCCATCAGGATGACCTCTCCCCCGGCATCTGAACCTTTCCCTGCTGATGACTTCTCTCCACCATCGGGCCGGGTCAGGGGGATCGCAGGGAATTTCTTCCCTGCCTGCAGCTTACCGAACAGGGGCAGCATGGACTTATTGCCCAGAGCTGGAGGCAGTTTGGGCCCAAAGTAGCCCGATGGTGGGTCCTTGATCTTGGCGCCAGAYTTGGTCCCTGTGGTTGGGACATCAGATCCCTTCCTGGACTGGATCTTATCCAGAAGCTGGCGGGCGGTGAAGTGTGAGGAAGAGTTCCTCTGGTCTCCCCCTCCTTCTCCCCGGGACCCCCCTGCCCTTTGGCTCTGGGAGCTGCTGTTGCGGTTTGGGGCTCGTGATGAGGCAGAGCGGGGGGACTGGGAACGGTAGATGCAGGAGCGGTTGAAGTCTCGGCGCCGTGTAGCGCTGTCTGCCCGGCCCCTGTGGCCCCCCTGGCCTCCACGACCCCGGTAAGGGGAGCCCTTGGTAGAGCTGGAGGAGCGGCTGGCTGAGCTGTGGCTGCGGCTGTAGCTGCGTCTCCACGACCTGGTGCTGCTGCTGCGGCTCCTGCTGCTAGAGCTCCGAGAGCTGCTCCGGTGCCGCCGCTGGTGCCTCTTCCTGCGGCTGTGGCTGCGGGAGCGAGAGTCCTCCGAGGACGAGGAAGAATAGTGACGTCTTCTGGAGCGCCGCCGCCCGCCGCTTCCCCGTCGATCGTACTCGGAGTCAGAGGAGCGTTTAGAGTGTCTCCGGTGGCGGCCCCCGTCACTGTCGTCACTGTAACTGTCTGAGTAGCTGCGGCTGCGCCGGCTGTAGGCGCTCGAGGAGCGCTCCGAGCTGCTGGAGTCTGACTGGCTACGGGATGCCTGGCCGCGGTGCTGCCGCCGGCTGCTCCCTCGCCCGTCTCCCCGACGCGACGAGCGGCTTCGGGAGCGGCCGGAGTCATCGCTCTGGTGCCGGCGCCCCTCCCGGGGTGTGGACCTGCGGCGGCTGGATCGGGAAGCTGAGCCTCCACCTCCTTCCTCCTCACTCTCACTGCTGGGTGGTTTGCCTGGCCCGGGGCTCTTCTGGGCCGAGGAGGAGCAGGAAGCGCTGGGTGGGGCGCTGGGGTCTGTCTTCAGACGCTTGGTGCCGTTGTGCTCCTCAGAGGGCTTGGCCTCGTCAGAGCCTTTCCCTGCCCCACCTTCCTCTGCCCCGGACTTCTGAAGTGCTTCTTTGGCTGGTCGTTTCCTCTTCCCAGGTTCCGCTCCTGTAGCAGATCCTGTTCCTGCTGGTGCTGGGGGAGCACTAGAAACCGTTGCGGCTACTGCTTTTTCCTCTTTAGGCTTTTCCTTATCACCACCACCTCCCTCTTCCCCCTCACCTTTGTTTTTGCTCTTCTTTCGTTTGTGTTTTTTCTTCTTTTTGGTTTTCTCTCCTAGGATCGCAGTTTCCGCGTCCCCGTCCACTACGGCTCCCTTCTCTTTTTCTTTGCGCTTGGAGCCTTTCCCAGATTTCTTATGCTTCTTCTTCTTCTTTTTCTTCTTCTTCTTGGCTCCGCTTGTGCTACTCTGTAGCTTTTGCTCCTCAGTCTCCCCTTGGGAACCCTCTATTTTTAAGGAGGGCTGCTCCTTATCAGTGTTGTCAGTGCTGGGCCCAGGGGTGGTGGTGGCAGCAGCAGCATTCCCCTCGTTGACTGCAGCAGCTGCCTCAGGATTGTTTTTTTTCTCAGCTCCTTCACCAGCGGGCTTGGAGGACTTTGCTGCTCGTCCAGCACGGMCCCCTTTGTTGCGGGACAGTTTGAAGTCGAAGTACAGGGGGTTGCAGCTGTAAGAGAGGGCGGGCTGAGCCTTGGTAAAATCCAGCAGCTCCGAGGGCCACTGCAGAGTGGTGCTCTCGTCTTTGCTCAGGACCAGGAAGAAAGGACCGGTGGGGATTTTGGGGCCCAAGTTGAGCTCTGGGAGTGGGGCCTCCTGCTTGTTGTCTGGTACTATAGTGGGGGCCGTTGTGGGAGGGGGGTCTGTGAAGCTGGCAGAGGCCTCTTCAGTCTTCAGTTTAGGTGATGTGGGAGTAGGAGTGGGCTCTGTGACTGGAGCTGCAGGAGTCTTCTCTGACTCTTCTGATTTGCACTCAGTAGCTTTTGGCTGTGTCTGCTCAGAAACCTCTGCTACCACCTTCTCGGTCTTCTTCTCTTCCACCTCTTCTTCATCTTCTTCTTCTTGCTCCCTGATCTCACACTGGTCTGTGGCCTTCATGAACACCAGGAACTGGAAGCGGGGTTTGACTCTGCAGTGGGTTGGTGGGATGTAGTGGTAGTACTCAGGCTCCTGGCCGGCCCAGCCTTCCTCCTTCTTCATCATCATCTTCAGCTTGTTGAGGGTGGAGGCTAGGGAGGCGCCGTCATCTTCTTCCTCCTGCTCTGGTTGTTCTTGATGTAGTTGCTCCTCCTGCAGCTCCTCCTCCTCTGGCCCTGCTGTTCCATTCCCCCCTCCTCCTCCCTTGGGGCTCTCGGTGCTGCAGCCGGAGGTCTCCTCCTGTCCCGCAGCCTTCTCCCCTCCCTCCTCCTGTCCCCCC
>NC_036860.1:72948019-73019370 GCF_002910315.2 Salvelinus sp. IW2-2015
TGCACAATCATATTTTCATTTTGATGCTCTTGTCCTTTTTCACAGGCGACTACACACAGGCCTTCATTACACCACCTTACACCACTTGTGTCTCTCTCTCTCCCCTAGATCTCTGAGAGGGTGTTCACCATGGAGACTCAGGAGCAGGAGCCAGTGGCCCATGATGAGGAGGTACAGGACTCTGGCCTCCTGCTCTGCTGTGTCCCTGCTCCTGACTACTGCCAGGCCTGGAGATGGAGGGTCAAGGAGGGGGTGCTGGAGACTCGTGACTGAGCCATCAACTCCCCCCACTCATCAGTAGCAGTCTCATCAAGCATCAGGACTGTGAACTCACTCTTGTACGCCTGTCTCAGTATATCCTGCTTTTTATCAAACTGGGTATAATGTCTAATCCTCGTAAGGATCGTACCCTTTTTTTCAATTTTTGCCTAAAATGACATACCCAAATCGAATTGCCTGTAGCTCAGGACCTGAAGCAAGGATATGCATATTATTGATACCATTTGAATGGAAACACTTTGAAGTTTGTGGAAATGTGAAATTAATGTGGGAGAATATTAACAGCAGGGGTTCAAACTTTAGAACCCAGTTCCTACATTGGAGTATAAAATGTATTTTATCAAACAAAACTATGCTCAATTTTATCTCTGGGACCCTCATGATGACAAATTAGAGCAAGATTACTGAATGTAAGTACATTATTTACCTTCAGAGGTGAATGTGACAAGTTTTTTGTTGTTGTGCACTCTCAAACAATAGAATGGTATTTCTCACTGTAATATCTACTGTAAATTGGACTGTGCAGTTAGATTACCAAGAATTTCTGCACATATAAGACGTGTATGTCCTGGAAAGTTGGATGTTACTTCCGTCATTCTAGTCACATTAACGCACACGTTAGCAACAATCGTCACGGTATTGGGACACCGATCCCATAGAGGATAAAGGGACAAATGTCATGTTTCTTATAAATGGATATCCCTGTATATTACAGGAGCACACACACGTGTGGTGTTTGTGTTCTCTTTAGAGAAAATGGTTCATGTGAATAAGCTACAACTGCCTTTCTCAAAGTAAGGTATGGAAAGTCCAACAATACTGTAAACCTAGCATAATTTTATACACCTGTCCAAAAATGACAGCCCTTTTCTGTACTTAGCTAGAGCACACCCAACAATTGCACTGAGCCAATAGGATGTTAACATCTCAACCCTGTGTACCATACAGTAACATGGAATCATGTCATGAAATAAAAGCTCTACTCTGGAGAATTTCATATCCATTTGCTGATCAATAGGAAAGATTCAATCCAACTACTGCATTATTACTAGACACCGTCTTTGGATATGCTTCCAGTTGAGAATGTGTATAAGCAGGCAATAGTTTTGAATTCATCTTTCCGCAAATATGTCATTGCTTAATAATGATCGCAATCCATAAAACGTTTTTATTTTATATTCATATTACAACAAAAACAAACAAGTGTCACTGCAAAAAGATTGTTTTGGGGGACAAGAGGTTTACAAAAGATATAGAAAAAGTGGAGAAAAAAAGGGAATATCAAAGCAATTTATTGTAGAAAAGAAAAAAAGGACCAAGGCACTGACAACTTAAAAGAAATAAGAAAGTTTCCTTATTTGTTAACACATTAACAAGGTGTATAAAAAGAGCATTTGATTGAAGGATTATGGTATGGTCTGCTTTTAAATAGCCCACCATAGAATACAGTACTTGGAACACTATGCTGAGAGAGGTAAACATCTGTGAGAGAAGGACAGTGCTGTGTGTGTCTGCAGTAGAATTGCACACACACACGTACTTGGAACATCTGTTGATCCTATGATCACACGTAAATAATCAGACACACCCCCCAAAATGCATACTCCAGCAAAGAGTTACCATGAAGAGAGGGAGGGAGAATGATCAGCTAGGAAAAAGGAGACTCAATGGAAGAAAAGTGCAACAGAAATAAAGCATAGGAGATTCTCATGGCTGACCTGAGGGGGGGAAAATGTCATAAGACTTAAGCAACAAAATGTCATGCAGCGACTTGTTTGCAAGAAATAAAAAAATAAATTAATTAAAAGATGTGCCCTGGCTGAGTCTCTACACATCTCTTTCCATCCTCTCCTGTGTGTGCGGTCAAGAGCTGCTCACATTTTTCAGCGGTGTAGGGAACGGAGGCAAGAAGAACCTTGAATCTGACTCAATCCTTTGCCATGGATGGATGGATGGATGGAGGGTGGGAAAGAGGAGTGGTCCAAAAGTTGCTTCTTTTCCATTCCTAACTATTTTTCCTCACCTTTTCCTTCCCCCGAAACACTTCCCATTTACTCCCACATCATGTCTACCTCTACTACCCAGTTTCCCTCCCAGTCTTATGTCCCCCCCCCCCCTCTTTGTCCTTTCTTCTCTCAGGCTCTCCTCCCCCTCACATCTTGCGGATGACCAGCACAGTTGTAAGAACTCCAGCGAGGAACAACCCCACGGTCTGCCAGTGGGAGTCCAAAGTAGGAAACGGAATTCCCTCCTTTAAGAATTAGGAAGAGACAATTACGTTGGTCTTCAACCATCATCAACCACAATTTCAAAAAGACATCTGTAAAAACATGCCAATGTGGGAAAAGCACATCTACTGATTCTTACCCAGCCACCCTGATTCCTAATCAGTTGATCACATGATCTCGCAGTAGTTCTGTAGCCCAGCTGATAATGGTTTCTGTTGATGTCGGGACCTTGGTCAACAGAGCTGAGGAGAGAAAGGTGATGCCGTCTTATGCACAATGAAAGAAACCACTCATCCCAAAACGTGTAAAATTGCAGTTCCACTCCAGCGCTGCGGTTTACAAAAGTCGACTCTCTTCCGACTGAGATGAGCCCTGTTTCCTTTTGTCTAACGGAGGACAAAGAAGCGAGAGAATGATTGAGAGAGAAAGGAGCTAAATAGAAATACTACCACTGACCACCCTCAACCTTGATGACCAGCCGACAGGCAAAGTGATAGAGTGCCACACCCTGCCCCAGTGAACATAATTCCCATCAGCAGGAAGATCTACGCGGCCACTTCTACATAAAAAACCTCATGGTGGGCGTGGAGTGCAGTATCATTATACTACTGAAGGGGGAAAACAAGAGATGCTCTGACTATTGGCACAAACTCCAGAGGTCAATTTAAAAGTGAATATCTATTCAAGCAAAGACGCTGGAGTCTTTCTAAGTCCTTGTTAAGATACTTTTGGAGTTGTTATTGCCCATCCAGCTCATCTCCAAATCTGCTTCAGGACACGAGGCGCAGTTTCATGTCGTTGGGTCACACAGCTGACTCCAACCAACGGTGCCGTGACACGACAACTGAGTCCCGCTGTCAGCATGGCGACGGAATCCGCTCGTAGAATGAAACTTGCAAAAGAGGGTCCCGGGAACAACTAGCTAGATTATTTTGATCCTTCGTGTCTGTTGGTTAATCTTAGGGCTGTTTAACAATACAATTGAATTGGTATATTACAGCCTGAAACATTGGTGGGTGCAGGACATTTTTATTAAAACGTTTCAGGCCAGAATGTTGAATAAGGAATACATTGAACTTACCATCTACTGTGTTGCTCTGTGCCAGTTTGTCCGCTTTAGACACTTGAAATTGAGACAGATATTTCTCGACAGGTAAGAGTGTTGTATTACCACACTTTTAGGAGCTGCGTAGGTTTGCCCCTGCCAGCTCTGAATGTTGAGAAGTTTGGTCTTTGGTCTCGTCTTGGAAGCGGCTTGGCTATTTGTGGTTTGGAGTCATTTCATTCTGGTAGCAGGGTGTTTACTGCATGCGCATCTGTCGGTTAGAATGAATAATAACACTTTATGCGAACCATCTTATACCTACCGGATTCTCTAAAAAGTCTGGTAAACAATACTCCATGTAGAAATTGTGTCTCAAATTTATCGAGTGTGGCTTGAACGGAATACTGTTGACGACACAATCAGATTAATTGCAAGTATCAATGTTGTAATTTTATTCAACCATTCTGGGCTTGTAAGGACATGTTACACGATTTGGCACTCTATGTTTCAGGCTTATATCTACCAATTCAATTGTGTATTACAAGCCTGATTTAAGTCAGACCAAATGTGAATAAAAATCAATTCAGGAGTAAAACAAAGGTTATTACTCAACTCTGTCAGTAATGTTCTTCCCAAGTTCTAGTACCTGATCTGTGATTTCCATTTACCTGAGAACACAAAGCAGCACTGGAGTTGAGTACTACCAGGACATAAACCAAGTGGGCAGTAGAAGGGCAAATTTGGAAGACAATGCCTTGTTTGTGGGTAGTCTGGCAAAATACTGAATTCTATGAAGTCCTCCTGACTAGTCACGTGTCTGGTTGGTAGCGATCAGCCAGGGCTAATGTAGTATGTGATGTCTGGTCAAATCGAAACTGGCAGTCATAAATATATGATGATAAGGTTCCGTAAACATGTTTGAAATGTGACAACAATGATATTATTGAACAAGATAACTACTATCAGTCATAGCTACATTGTCTCATGACCAGTGTCAGTTGATGACATGTTGAAACGAAGTTTAAACACAAGCTGGCTCATTTCAGAAGTGGATCTTGTCAGCTGATACAGTTAGTAACAGCTGGGCCTGGAATCCATAAGATGTACTACAGTATGGCAGTCGTCTTATGTGATTTTGCTGATAAATTGGAACAACACTCTAAGTATGAAAGTACAAGACTCAGGACTTGCCACATCTGGCCCTCCCACCCCAACAGGAGGGGAGCTCCCACTCAGCCGTCCAAGCACTTCTGTGTCCTAGCACCCCAATGGTGGAACCAGCTTCCCCCTGCCCATCTTCTGGAAACCTCAAACCCTACCCCTTTAAAGAGTATCTTAAATAATCCCACAGCCCCCCCCCCCCTACTTTAGAGGGAAAATGTACTTTACTATGATATGTGGTTGTCCCACATGGCTATCTTAAGATAAGTGCACTAACTGTAAGTCACTCTGGATGAGAGCGTCTGCTAAATTACTAAAAATGCAAATTAAACACAGCTAGCTAGCACTCACAAACTAGTCTGACTAATCAGTCTGTAATACACAATTAATTGGTATATACAGCCTGAAACAAATGCCTGCAAAATCATGTAAATGTTCCTTTCCAGAATGTTGAATAAACTTTAATTTAAACTTACTATACCGATTGTCTGTGTGGTTTGTCCTTCATCTGCTTGAGATTTGAGACAAAATATCCCCAGGAAAGTGTTGTTTAACAAACTTTTTAGAGAGCTGGTAGGTACAGTTGAAGTCGGATGTTTACATACACCTTAGCCAAATACATTTCAACTCAGTTTTTCCACAATTCCTGACATTTAATCAGAGTAAAAATTCAATGTCTTAGGTCAGTTAGGATCACCACTATATTTTAAGAATGTGAATTGTCAGAATAATAGTAGAGAGAATTATTTATTTCAGCTTTTATTTCTTTCATCACATTCCCAGTGAGTCAGAAGTTTACATAAAATCAATTAGTATTTGGTAACATTGCCTTTAAATTGTTTAACTTGGGTCAAACGTTCCGGGTAGCCTTCCACAAGCTTCCCACAATAAGTTGGGGGAATATTGGCCCATTCCTCTCGACAGAGCTGGTGTAACTGAGTCAGGTTTGTAGGCCTCCCTGCTCGCACACGCTTTTTCAGTTCTGCCCACAAATTTTCTATGGGATTGAGGTCAGGGCTTTGTGATGGCCACTCCAATACCTTGACTTTGTTGTCCTTAAGCCATTTTGCCACAACTTTGGAAGTATGCTTGGGGTCATTGTCCATTTGGAAGACCCATTTGCGACCAAGCTTTAACTTCCTGACTGATGGCTTGAGATGTTGCTTCAACATATCCACATAATTTTCCTGCCTCATGATGCCATCTATTTTGTGAAGTGCACCAGTCCCTCCTGCAGCAAAGCACCCCCACAACAAGATGCTGCCACCCCGTGCTTCACGGTTGGGATGGTGTTCTTCGGCTTGCAAGCCTCCCCTTTTCCCTCCAAACATAACAATGGTCAAACAGTTCTATTTTTGTTTCATCAGACCAGAGGACATTTCTCCAAAATTACGATCTTTGTCCCCATGTGCAGTTGCAAACCATAGTCTGGCTTTTTTATGGCGGTTTTGGAGCAGTGGCTTTTCCTTGCTGAGCGGACTTTCAGGTTATGTCGATATAGGACTTGTTTTACTGTGGATATAGATACTTTTGTACCTGTTTCCTCCAGCATCTTCACAAGGTCCTTTGCTGTTGTTCTGGGATTGATTTGCACTTTTCGCACCAAAGTACATTCATCTCTAGGAGACAGAACGCGTCTCCTTCCTGAGCGGTATGACGGCTGCGTGGTCCCATGGTGTTTATACTTGTGTACTATTGTTTGTACATATGAAAGTGGTACCTTCAGGCATTTGGAAATTGCTCCCAAAGCTGAACCAGACTTGTTGAGGTCTACATTTTTTTTCCTGAAGTCTTGGCTGATTTCTATTGATTTTCCCATAATGTCAAACGAAGAGGCACTGAGTTTGAAAGTAGACCTTAAAATACATCCACGGTACACCTCCAATTGACTCAAATTATGTCAATTAGCCTATCAGAAGCTTCTAAAGCCATGACATCATTTTCTGGAATTTCCCAAGCTGTTTAAAGGCGCAGTCAACTTAGTGTATGTAAACTTCTGACCCACTAGAATTGTGATACAGTGAATTATTAGTGAAATAATCTGTCTGTAAACAAGTAGAGGAAAAATTACTTGTGTCATGCACAAAGTAGATGTCCTAACCAACTTGCCAAAACAATAGTTTGTTAACAAGAAATTTGTGGAGTGGTTGAAAAACGAGTTAATGACTCCAACATAAGTGTATGTAAACTTCCGACTTCATCTGTATTTGGTTCAGTACCACGGTAAAGGTTGTTTTATATAGGATATTCGCTTAACTCGTCAATAGCCATTGAACCAAGCATGCCATGACAACTAAAATATGTTCTAAATCAGGTTTAGGATGGATAATAATCCAGAGTTTTTCTTGTGTAAATTTCAAAGTTTCTGTTCAGATTACAATCTTTTAAAAAATCTAAGATTTACACACAAAAAAGGTGTCGATTGTTCTCCATCCTCCCCTGATTCAGAATATAACGTTACAATACTCCATGTCATGGCATGCTTGGTTCAATAGCTATTGACGAGTGAAAACCGAATATCCAAAACAAATGTTTGGGCTGTATATGTATATACCAATTAACTGTTTATCACATACAGGCTTACAAACTAGCTTGATGAGAAAAGGAAACAAGTTACCTGTAACACTTTTCCCCCAGTTGAACAGCTAACAAGAATGTAGCTTTCCTAGGTAGCTAACTTACCTAGTCATGTGTACGGGCATGTTTCAGAGATGGGATGGCTGGGTGTTATGTTAGCTAGTTGACTGGCTAGCTCGACGCGGCTGGGTCCAACCGACAACAAAACTCAATTATTTAGCAAGTAAGCTAAATCGTGACAAAAACTTATCGTTCCAGCTCACGATAATTACGATATCAGTACAACGGTTCCGTATCGATTGTGTTTATCATAGTCATGTCACTTACCTGAATCGCCTCCTTCCGTCGGCGCTGCCATCTTGTACTAAGATTATTTTGAGTCTGCTTCCGCCTGCAGTCATGTGACATATGTTTACAGTACCAGAGTGGCTTCGTTTTGCTCGTTCACGAATGCCAGCTTGCAAGAGCACTACGTAGAAGGCCAATAATATTTATGAGTAGTCAATTTACAAAATACTTAAACTACAGCAAGTTTAATCAGCAATGAATACAAATATTTTGACACAAATGGAATCCAACGTTCCGCTTCTGCCTTGCCCTTTCTTAAACGTCATATCCTGTCCTGTCTGACTTCTGTCCGTCGCGCGCATGCTTAATTCTCTTTACGACTCGGCTGGCAAAGATGGCGGACGCACAAGTACGTTCAGAAAAACAGCGTGGCGAAATGAATGTGCTTTGTTGATAGTAAAAAAACATCATGGCGTACAATAAATAGCGTCAGTTAAACGGAAAGCATGCGATTGAAGGATCTCAAAGTAGACTGGGCCCTTAATTGTTTAATGGTTCCAGGCCCTGTCCTGTGTGGAGCGTGTTGTCGGAGATCCAGCTAGGACGTTTGCTAACTAGGTCTTTACAGCATTGGGCGTATGCTTCATCTGTAGTTGATAATCGAAGTATACTGATTTATGGCAGTTGATAGCTAAAACATGTCATTGCTAGATAAATGTATGCGTGAGAAGCTCGGTCCCCTTGGAGCGGAAATCTCGTTACCGGGATCAAATGTGACAACATCCGGTGAAATCGGAGCGCGCCGAATACAAAATCGTAATATTAGGCATTCATGAAAATACAAACTTAACTTCTTGTTAATACAGCCTTGTTGTCAGATGTCAAAAAGCCTTTACGGAAAAAGCATACCATGCGATTATCTTAGGACAGCGCCCTGCTTACGAAAGCATTAAACATTTTCCAACCAAGCAGAGGCGTCAGAAATGGCAATAAAATAAATCACTTACATTTGAAGATCTTCCTCTTTTTGCAATCCCATGGGTCCCAGCTACGTAACAAATGGTCGTTTTGTTCGATATAGTCCTTTATATCCCAATAAAGTCAGTTTAGTTGGTACGCTTGATTCAGTAATAGACCTGTTTCCCTCGTTAAAAATGCATACAAATGAATCCCAAAGTTTACCAATAAACTTCGTCCAAACAACTCAAACAGCGTTTCTAATCAATCCTCAGGTACCCTAATATGTAAATATACAATAAAATTTAAGACAGAATAGTATGTTAATTACCGGAGTTAAATAACGAAGTGCACTCGCTCACCGACGCCCGCCACAACACTACAGCCAAAATGGGAGCCACTTAGAAAAACTACAAATTCTTGATAATTTTCCAAAAAACAAGCCTGAAACTCTTTCTAAAGATTGTTGACATCTACTGGTAGCCCTAGGAACTGCAATCTGCAAGGTATTCGTTTGATATTCCCATAGGCAGCCATTATAATGAGTGGTGAGCTCAAAAAATATATATTCCTGGATGGATTCTCCTTGGGGTTTTGCCTGCTATATCAGTTATGTTATAATCAGACATTTTAACAGGTTTGGAAACGTCAGTGTTTTCTATCCAATACCACCAATTATATGCATATCCTAGCTTCTGGGCCTGAGTAACGGGCACTTTACTTTGGGCACGTCAGTCATCCGAAATACCAAATAAGGCCACCGGCCCACAAGTTAACGTACTGAAAAAGCCTGTAGTTGTTAGGTTAGTTTTTACGCTAACTTGGCTGGCTGGCTAAACTCAGCTGTCTACTTTCTCAACTTGTGTATTCCAAATGTCATGGACTTTATACGGCTATTGTTTTTAGCTACCTAGTTATTTTGCTCTGCTTTTGATTATAGCTAGCTCTGACTTTTCTGAACTTTCATTATGGTCAGCTTTATAGATTGTAAATCTTGCTAGTACATCCTATCCGATCTACTGCTTCTCTGTAGTCAGGTCTATTTCATAATGCACATTGATTTACCTGCAAATTATTTTTTTCTCACGGTGTGAGCCTATGAGGCTCTGACGACACTGCTTAATGGCAACACTGATGCAGTTATAGGAGGGCTTTGGCATCCATACTGAACAAAAGTATAGATGTAACCTGTTGGTTTCATGAGTGAAAATAAAGGATTCCAGAAATGTTCCATATGCACAAAAAGCTTATTTCTATAAAATGTTCACAAACTTGTTGCCAAGATAATCCATCCACCCGTGGCATATCAAGAAGCTGATTAAACAGCATGATCATTACATAGGTGCACCTTGTGCTGTGCACAATTAAAGGCCACACTAAAATATGACGTTTTGTCACACAATGCCACAGATGTCTCAAATTGAGGGAGCTTGCAATTGGCATGCTGATTGCAGGAATGTCCACCAGAGCTTTTGCAAGGAAATGGAATGTTCATTTCTCTACAATAAGCTGCCTCCAACGTCGTTGTAGAGAATTTGGCAATACGTCTAACCAGCCTCAACTGCAGACCACGTGTAACCATCGTCTGAGACCAGCCAGATTTGCAGAGGACCTAACATGTATTTTGTTTCAACAGGCTATTTATGGCATTTACATTGACAAGAAATGCCCCTTAACTGGAAATCTCTCCATCTGTGGTCGTATCCTCTCCGGTTAGTCTTTACATTTCCTTGATGTTTTTGGTTTGGATGTAAAACGGTCAGCTTTGTTTTCTCACTGAACTGCAAGTGATGTTTTTCTCACGATGGTCTTCCAAGCCTTCTGGTTATGACGACAATGCCTTATGGCATTACTGATGCAACGACCGAAACCCCCTGCTCACCCTATTCAACGGTCTACTCCTATCCCTAGATCAGTGCTTAGATGTATTCTAAGATTGACCACACATTGACCTGATTCTGCCTTTTCAGGCGTGGTGACCAAGATGAAGATGCAGAGGACCATCGTCATCAGACGTGACTACCTGCATTACATCCGCAAATACAACCGCTTTGAGAAGAGGCACAAGAACATGTCGGTTCATCTCTCACCTGCCTTCAGGTAAGAGGATCTCTGTCATACTGTTGAGCCTTTTCTACCTCTCTTCCTTGCATGTGTTTTTTCCCGCCAGGCTGTATCCAATAATTGGCTGATCGTGCCTTTCCTACTGCAAGGATGGCTGTAACTCACTGTTGCACTAAAGTTGAAGTTCCATTAAATCAGATTTGATGTTGGCTGCAAATTATGTTTTTATCACGATGGTCTTCCAAGCCCACGAGGCTCTGATGACACTGCCTAATGGCAACACTGATGCAGTTGTCAAAAGGACAGCTTAATAATGATCGCAATCAATAAATCATTTTTATTTTATGTTCATATTAAAACCAACAAGTGTCACTGCAAAAATATTGTTTTGGGGGACAAGTGTTAAACGATAGAAAGTGAAGAAATGCGAACAATATCAAAGCAATTTATTGTAGAAAAGAAAAGAACCAAGGCACTGACAACTTAACAAATAAGGTAACTTTCTTATTTATTTTAACACATTAACAAGGTGTATAAAAAGAGCATTTGATTGAAGGATTATGGTATGGTCTGCTTTTAAATAGTCCACCATAGAATACAGTACTTTGAACACTATGCTGAGGTAAACATCTGAGAGGACAGTGTGTCTGCAGTAGAATTGCACAAACACATACCTGCAACATCTGATCCTATGGTCACATATGCACATATAAATGATCAGACACCCCAAAATGCATACTCTAGCAAAGAGATACCATGAAGAGATGGATCAGATAGGAAAAAGGAGAGACTCAATGGAAGAAAAGTGCAACAGAAATAAAGCACAGCAGATTCTCATGGCTGACCTGAGGGGGGGGGGGAATAATTTGTCATCAGTTCATAAGACTTAAGCAACAAAATGTCATGCAGTGACTTGTTTGCAAGAAATAAAAAATTAATTAAAAGATGTGCCCTGGCCGAGCCTCTCTACACATCTCGTTCCATCCTTCTCTCCTGTATGTACGGTCAAGAGCCGCTCACATTTTCAGCGGTGTGTGGAACAGAGGTAAGAAGAACCTTGAATCTGACTCAATCCTTTGCGATGGAGGGCAGGAAAGAGGAGTGGTTGATCGGGTCCAAACGTTGCCGTTTTTCCAACCAACTCTATTTTTCCTCGCCTTTTCCTTCTCCAGAAACATCTTCCATTCACCCCCACATGTCTGCCTCTACCACCCAGTCTTATGTCCCACCCCTCAATGTCCTTCTCTCAGGCTCTCCTCCCCCTCACATCTTGCGGATGACCAGCACAGTTGTAAGAACTCCAGCGAGGAACACCCCCACGGTCTGCCAGGTGGGAGTGCCAAAGTAGGAACGGATTCCCTCCTAAGAATTAGGAAGAGACACCGTTGTCTTCAACCATCATCACCACAATTTCAAAAAGACATCTGTAAAAAACATGCCAATGTGGGGAAAGCACATCTACTGATTCCTTACCCAGCCACCCTGATCCCTAATCCAGTTGATCACATGATCTCGCAGATAGTCTGTAGCCCAGCTGATAATGGTTCTGATGATGTCGGGGACCTTGGTCAACAGAGCCTGAGGAGAGAAAGGTGATGCCGTCTTATTGCACAATGAAGAAACCAACTCATCCCAAAACGTGTAAATTGCAGTTCCACTCCAAGCGCTGCGGTTTACAAAAGTGACTCTCTTCCGACTGAGATGAGCCCTGTTTCCTTTGTCTAACGGAGGACAAGAGAGCGAGAGAATGATTGAGAGAGAAAGGAGCTAAATAAAATACTACCACTGACCACCCTCACCTTGATGACCAGCCGACAGGCAAAGTAGTAGAGTGCCACCACCCTGCCCCAGTTGAACGTCCCATCAGAGAAGATCTCACGGGCCACTCTCATAAAAACCTCKTGGCTGGGCTGGAGTGCAGTATCATTTAACATACTGAAGGGGAAAACAAGAGATGCTCTGACTATTGCACAAACTCCAGAGGTCAATTTAAAGTGAATATCTATTCAAGCAAAGAGCTGGAGTCCCTTTCTAAGTCCTTGGTTTAAGATACCTTTGGAGTTGTATATTGCCATCCAGCTCAACTCCAATCTGCTCCAAGCACAGGGACAGTTTCATGCGTTCGGGTTCACACAGCATACTCCCAACCAACTGGGTCCGTGACACTGACAACTGAGTCCCGCTGTCAGCATGGCGACGAACCCGCTCGTAGATGAAACTGCAAAAAGAGGGTCCCGGGTAAATAACTAGCTAGTATATCGTGGACTACAGGAAAAGGAGGGTCGAACATGCTCCCATTAGCCTCGGCGGGCTGGAGTGGAGCGGGTTGACAGTTAAGTTCCTTGGTGTCCACATCACCAACAAACTATATGGTTCAAACATACCAAGACAGTCGTGAAGAGGGCATGATAACACCTTTTCCCCTTCAGGAGACTGAAAAGTTATACAGCTGCACCATCAAGAGCATCCTGACTTGTTGCATCTCTGCCTGGTATGGCAACTGTTCGGCATCTGACCGTAAGGCGCTACAGAGGTTAGGGCGTGCGGTCCAGTACATCACTGGGGCCAAGCTTCCTGCCATCCAGCTTCCTGCCATGAAAAAGACTCTAGCCACCCTAGTCAGACTGTTCTCTCTGCTACCGCACGGCAAGCAGTATTGAAGCGCCAAGTCTAGGACCAAAAGGCTCCTTAACAGCTTGTACCCCCAAGACAAAAGACTGCTGAACAATTCATCAAATGGCCACTTGGACTATTGACAACCCCCCCCCCGGGAGCCTCGTTATAATTTTGTGTTACTTTTTACTTGGCAAATATTTTCTTATACCAGACATTTTAGAGAGCCGGTAGGTATATGGTTCTGATGTGCATTTTCATCCTATTGACAGATGCGACGTAAACACTTGCACAATATGTGCACAATATCCAAGCGCCAGCGAACCAAAGAACAAAAATTGCTCGCATTCAGCTGGCAGAGGCAAACCTACCAGCTCTCTAAAAAGTGTGGTAAACAACATTTACCTGTGGATATTTTATCTCAAATTTTCAGTGTCTAAAGGACAAACTGCACAGACAACCAGTAGAGTAAGTTCAAATGTAATTTTATTCAACATTCTGGCTGAACGTTTTATAAAATGTTGCACTCCAATGTTTCAGGCTGTATATACCAATTAATTGGAGAAAGATAACATGCGCAGAATACAACATGTGTAGACCTTACTGTGACATGCTTACAAGCCCTTAAACAATAATGCAGTTCCAGAAAGAGAACTTCTTATGGATCGGTGTCCCGTCTACAGGACAGTTGTTGCTCAATATGCATAATGTGACTACGTCGTTTTACTTTTTTTTCCCGGTACATGACTTATATGGGCAGAAAGCTTATTCCTGTTAATGTAACTGCATTGTCCAATTTACAGTAGCTATTACAGTGAAAATACCATGCTATTGTTTGAGTGTATAACAAAACACTTATCACGGCGACAGGTTTAATAGATTCATATCTGAAGGTAAGTAACGTACTTACATGATGTAATCTTGCTCTGATTTGTCATCCTGAGGGTCCTAGAGATCAAATGTAGTTTTGTTTGATAAAATCATTTTTCATATCCTAAAACGGTCCATATAGTATGCACAATCGATTTTATTTCTACTCGTTCAACTTGCAAAGAAAGATATCTGAAAATCGACCGCAATTGTGGTAAAGACTGACTTCAAAGAGACAACATTGAAGTTCTCTGTTCCCCCCCAGCCTGACTGCTGCTCTCTCTGGCTCCACAACAAACCACCACCCGTCCCTCTAGAGGTGTCAATACCTAGCCAGCCTACAATTAGAGGATGGTAAGTGCTTTACAGCAAAAAGAGACTTGGGACCAGCAGCACAACCTTGTGTAGAAGGGGTTCTAAATACTTAGTGTGTATAATTTATTTATTAACTAGGTGTGTTTGGTGTGTTGGCTGCTAACTTGGCCCTTAAATATTTCACTCTGTTTGGAGACATTGGATCAGCATTCTTGTCACATCTCCTGTTAGTACATTTTATGTAGGGAAGCTAATGATCCATCATGCATGACATTACTGGGAGTGTGTAAACTTGTATATTTTATTAGTATAGCATTTTTGTATGTTTACTGTAGTTAAGATTTTAAATTTGCCACTTGGGCAAATCTTGAGGGACACCTGGATGACTTCATACTAAATGTCATGTTGCTTGCTCATTCTTGAAGTGATCAGTCTGGAACTTTGCACATACACTGTTGCCCTCTTTTGGACACCATCTAAAGGACCTCCAGCTTCCTAGCTGAATGTGTGCTTTTTCTTTTTCATGTCAAAGGTAATGCAACAACTAAAAATATACAAGTTTTTTTCTTATCCTATAGCAGATCTATTATGTTCTCCGACATTAATTTCACATTTCCAAACTTCAACGTGTTTCCTTTCAAATGGTATTGAGAATATGCATATCCTTGCTACAGGCAGTTAGATTTGGGTATGTCATTTTAGGCGGACATTGAAGATGGCGTGCTCTTAAGGACAAACCACACAGACAACCGGTAAAGTAAAAATTGGATTTTAAGGAACACTAACAATTTGAACTCCAATGCTTCAGGCTATATGTACCAAATAAATTGTGTATTACAGCCTGATTAAGTCAGACAAATGTGAATAAAGATCAAATTCAGGAGTAAACAAGGTATACTCACTCTGTCAGTAATGTTCTTCCCAGTTCTAGTACCTGATCAGTTCCATTACCTGAGAACACAAAGCAGCACTGGAGTTAGTACTACCAGGACATAAACCAAGGGCAGGTAGAGGCAATTTAAGACAATGCCTGTGTGTGGGTAGTCTGGCAAATACTGAATTCTTGAAGTCCTCCTGACTGAGTCACGTGGGTAGCATCAGCCAGGCTAATGTATGAGTGTCTGTCAAATCGAAACTGGGCAGTCATAAATATATGATGTAATGTTCTAAACATGTTTGAAATGTGACACAAAGATATTCTTGAACAAGTAGCTACTGAAGTATGCATGTCTCATGACCAGTTCAGTGTGACAATGTGAAACGAAGTTAAAACACCAGCTGGCTCATTTTTAGAAGTCGACTTGTCAGCTGACATTAGTAACAGCTGGGCTGGTCCAAGATGTACTACAGTTAGGCTAGTCGTCTATGATGTTTCTGGAAAGACAACACTTAAGTATGAAGTACAAGACTCAGACTGCCACATCTGGCCCTCCCACCCCAACAGGAGGGGAGCTCCCACTCAGCCGTCCAAGCACTTCTGTGTCCTAGCACCCCAATGGTGGAACCAGCTTCTCCGTGAAAACAGCAGAGTCCCTGCCCATCTTCTGAAAACATCAAACCCCACCCCCAAATGACTAAATGTAACAAACACAGCTAGCTAGCACTCACATACTAGTCTGATGAATCAGTCTAATAGACCATTAAAGTCCAGAACAGATTATGGAAGGCGTACAGTACTACATGGAACTCTTTTCCACATCAAGTAACTGACGCAAGCAGTAAAATTCCATTTAAACACCTTATCAAACAGCGGGGACTGTGAAGCAACACAGGCACAGATATGATAACATGAGCACTGAGGAAAATGGCGCTGGAGGGGAGGGCTGCCGTTTTATCGGCTCTTAATCAACCATGCTATATTGTTTTTAACTTGTCTTGTACATAATGTTGCTGCTACTGTCTCTTATGACGGAAAAGAGCTTCTGGGCATCAGAACTGGGATTACTCACCTCAAACTGCACGAGTAGTTCTTTTTCAATGAGTCGGACGCGAGGGGTATACTGCAGACACCCGACCAGGCCCCGATCCCCGTGATTCGCTGGAGAAGGAAACTGAGATTTTGAGGCAAAAGATCAGGGTGCCTTGCGAGAATCAGGCGACGAGTGGCTAATCTGCCCTTGCCTTCCATCCTGCTGGCTAACGTTCAATCGCTGGAAAATAAATGGGACGAACTGAAAGCACGTATATCCTACCAACAGGACATTAAAAGCTGTCATATCCTATGTTTCACCGAGTCGTGGCTGAACGACAACATTAAGAACATACAACTGGCGGGTTATAAACTATCGGCAGGACAAAACAGCAGCTTCTGGTAAGACACTGTGCGGGGGCCTATGCATATTTGTAAATAATAGCTGGTGCACGATATATAAGGAAGTCTCAAGGTTTTGCTCGCCTGAGGTAGAGTATCTCATGATAAGCTGTTGACCACCCTATCTACCTAGAGAGTTATCTGTATTTTTCGTAGCTGTCTACATACCACCACAGACTGAGGCTGGCACTAAAACCACACTCAATGAGCTGTATTGCGCCATAAGCAAACAGGAAAACACTCATCCAGAGGCGGCGCTCCTAGTGGCCGGGGACTTTAATGCAGGGAAACTTAAATCAGTTTTACCTAATTTCTAGTTCTGCTATTCTGGATTCTGTCTCTCGCAGTTGAAGTGTACCTATGATAAAAAAAAATACAGACCTCTACATGCTTTGTAAGTAGGAAAACCTGCAAAATCGGCAGTGTATCAAATACTTGTCTCCCCACTGGATTAAAAAAAAATCGGTGTCCAAAAATACCGATATCTGATTGTTATGAAAACTTGAAATCGGTCCTAATTAATCGGTCGAACTCTAGTAACAACACATCCGCCACGCTGATCCTCAACACGGGGGCCCCTCAGGGGTGCGTGCTCAAATCCCTCCTGTACTCCCTGTTCACTCATGACTGCACGGCCAGGCACGACTCCAACACCATCATTAAGTTTGCTGATGACACAACAGTGGTAGGCCTGATCACCGACAACGATGACACAGCATATAGGGAGGTCACCTCTCCCTATACGGCCTGGTACATCACCAGGCCCAAGCTTCCTGCCACCCAGGACCTCTATACCAGGCGGTGTCAGGGGAAGGCCCTAAAAATTGCCTAAGACTCCAGCCACCCTAGTCATAGACTGATCTCTCTGCTTCCGCACGGCAAGCGGTACCAGAGCGCCACGTCTAGGTCCAAGAGGCTAAGTGCTTGTAAGTAGGCATTTCACTGTAAGGTCTACACCTGTTGTATTCGGCGCATGTGACAAATACAATTTGATT
The DNA here is from genome assembly GCF_002910315.2 of Salvelinus sp. IW2-2015. Lineage (NCBI taxonomy): Eukaryota > Metazoa > Chordata > Actinopteri > Salmoniformes > Salmonidae > Salvelinus > Salvelinus sp. IW2-2015. The sequence continues at coordinate 72,965,723 of NC_036860.1, forward strand.
TGACAATACACACATGTACACATGGATTTTGGACTGTAGATATGTGGTAGTGGTGGAGTAGGGGCCGGAGGGCACACAGTGTGTTGCGAAATCTGTTAATGTATTATGTTTTTACAGGCTGACTGGCTCTCATTGTGAGATAAGTGCACTCAGGATATCCGGAAGGCCAAAGTTAATTACTTTAAGGAGCAGTTCTCTCTCAGTGGGTCTAACCCTAAGAAGTTCTGGAAAACTGTTAAAGACCTGGAGAATTAACCCTCCTCCTCAAAGCTGCCCATGGCCCTTAAAGTTGATGATGTGGTTGTTACTGACAAGAAACACATGGCTGAGCTCTTTAATCACCACTTCATTAAGTCAGGATTCCTATTTGACTCAGCCATGCCTCCTTGCCCATCCAACATTTCCTCATCTCCCACCCCTTCTAATGCGACTATCCCCGATGCTTCTCCCTCTTTTTCCCCTGCCCCGCTACAAAGTTTCTCCCTGCAGGCAGTCACTGAGTCCGAGGTGCTAGAGGAGCTCCTGAAACTTGACCCCCCCAAAAAACAACTAGGTCAGATGGTTTAGACCCTTTCTTCTTTAAGGTTGCTGCCCCTATCATCGCCAAGCCTATCTCCAACCTTTTTAACCTGTCTCTCCTCTCTGGGGAGGTTCCCATTGCTTGGAAGGCAGCCACGGTGCGTCCTTTATTTAAAGGGGGAGATCAAGCTGATCCTAACTGTTATAGGCCTATTTCTATTTTGCCTTGTTTATCAAAAGTGTTGTAAAAACTTGTCAATAATCAACTGACTGGCTTTCTTGATGTCTATAGTATTCTCTCTGGTATGTGTCACTGCACCCTTAAAGGCCCCCAATGATGTCACCATTGCCCTTGATTCTAAGCAATGTTGTGCTGCTATTTTTATTGACTTGGCCAAAGCTTTTGATACGGTAGACCATTCCGTTCTTGTAGGCCGGCTATGGAGTATTGGTATCTCTGAGGGGTCTTTGGCCTGGTTTGCTAACTTCCTCAGAGTGCAGTGTATAAAGTCAGAACATCTGTCTCCGCCACTGCCTGTCACCAAGAGAGTACCCCAAGGCTCGATCCTAGGCCCCACGCTCTTCTTACTTTACAGCAACAACATAGCTCAGGCACTAGGAAGCTCTCATCCATTTATATGCAGATGATAGTCTTATACTCAGCTGGCCCCTGCCTGGATTTTGTTAAATGCTATACAACAAAGCTTTCTCTACCCTTAACCTTTGTTTTGGAGGTGTTCAGAACAAGGTTATGTGGTTTGGTAAGAAGAATGCCCCTCTCCCCACAGGTGTGATTACTACCTCTGAGGGTTTAGAGCTTGAGTAGTCACCTCAAACAAGTACTTGGGAGTAAGGCTAGACGGTACACTGTCCTTCTCTCAGTACATATCAAAGCTGCATGCTAAAGTTAAATCTAGACTTGGTTTCCTCTATCGTAATCGCTCCTCTTTCACCCCAGCTGCCAAACTAACCCTGATTCAGATGACCATCTTACCCATGCTAGATTATGGAGACATCATTTATAAATCAGCAGGTAAGGGTGCTCTCGAGCGGCTAGTTGTTCTTTACCATTCGACCATCAGATTTGCCACCAATGCTCCTTATAGGACACATCACTGCACTCTATACTCCTCTAAACTGGTCATCTCTGTATACCTGTCGCAAGACCCACTGGTTGATGCTTATTTATAAAAACCCTCTTAGGCCTCACTCCCCCCTATCTGAGATATCTACTGCAGCCGTCATCCTCCACATACAACACCCGTTCTGCCAGTCACTTTCTGTTAAATGTCCCCAAAGCACACACTTCCCTGGGTCGCTCGTATTTTCAGTTCGCTGCTGCTAGAGACTGGAACGAGCTGCAAAAAACACTCAAACTCGACAGTTTTATCTCAGACTCAATCATGGACACTCTTACTGACAGTTGTGGCTCCTTTGCATGATGTATTGTTGTCTCTACCTTCTTGTCCTTTGTGCTGTTGTCTGTGCCCAATAATGTTTGTACCATGTTTTGTGCTGCTCCCATGTTGTGTTGCTACCATGTTGTTGTCATGTTGTGTTCCTACCATGCTGTGTTGTCATGTGTTGCTGCCTTGCTATGTTGTTGTCTAAGGTCTCTCTTTATGTAGTCTTGTCTCTTGTTGTAATGTGTGCTTTGTCCTATATTTATTTTGAATCCCAGCCCCCGTCCCTGCAGGAGGTCTTTTGCCTTTTGGTAGGCCGTCATTGTAAATAAGAATTTGTTCATAACAGACTTACCTAGTCAAATAAAAATAAATAGATGTTAAAATTGTATTGACTGCCTTAATTTTGCTGGACCCCAGGAGAGTAGCTGTTGCCTTAGCAGCAGCTAATGGTGATCCATAATAAATACAAAATTGGTATACAGTATACAGCCTGAAACGAATGCCTTCAAAATCGTGTAAATGTTCCTTGACAGAATGTTGAATAAAATTACATTTAAATTTACTGTACCGATTGTCTGGTTTGTCCTTCACCTGCTTGAGATGTGAGACAAAATATCCCCAGGAAAGTATTGTTTAACCAACTTTTTAGAGAGCTGGTAGGTATATGGTTCAGTACCAAGGTAAAGGTTGTTTTATATAGGATATTCACTTCTCTCGTCAATAGTAGCTATTGAACCAAGCATGCCATGAAAATTGTATATTCTAAACCAGGGAAGGATGGAGAACAATCCAGAGCTTTTTTGTGTCAATAAATAAATAAATCTGATTTCAAGCTTCAAAGAAATCGCACGATTTACACTCAAAAAGGTGTTGATTGTTCTCAATCCTTCCCTAATTCAGAATATGTCATGGCATGCTTGGTTCAAATGTGAAAATGAAGCCACTCCTCTGTTACCATTTTATATTTGGGCTCCTGAGTGGCGCAGCGGTCAAAGGCACTGCATCTCAGTGCAAGCGGCATGACTACAGTCCCTGGTTCGAATCCCCTGATTCAGAATATTCATTGTCATGGCATGCTTGGTTCAATAGCTATTGACGAGTGAAAACCGAATATCCAACATAAAACAAATGATTGGGCTGTCGCAAGTCGCAGTTGTAAATGACAACTTGTTCTCAACTAGCCTACCTGGTTAAATAAAGGTGAATTAAAAAATATATACCAATTGTTTATTACAGACTATCACATACAGGCTTTCAAGCTAGTTTGGTGAGAAAAGGAAACAAGTTAACCACCGTAAACTCACCCCATTCCGTACAAATGTGCGCAACCGCAACATTCAAACGAGGCTACAAAGAAAACTAATGGGACTGTAGCGACTGTGTTGACTTGAAAATCGGAGGTGTGAACTAGGTTTCTATTCAAGCGTTGATCGACATGGTAATGGCTCTATAGTATTGGAGAAAAGTTGAAAAAAACAGACCCTCCTTTACATCGGGACGTGTCATGTCGTAACATACAGCACACGTAAAGCAACTATTTATTTATGTCTTACAATCTCTCTCCACCAGGTGTAGCACTTCTCTCATCGTTTAAAAACAAGAAATGGACAGTGACGGGGGTACCTAGTCATTTTTTGCGTCATCATTGCATGCGATCATCATTCTCAAAGCCGCTGTTTACTTCTAAGATCACTTTAGCACCGCTCTAAAAACCCGATTCAAATTCGACACAAACCTTCAAAATAGGTATGTAATGGCACATTATATAAACTCTTTATAGTGTTTTATTTACATTTTAGAGGTGATAAGGTGATAAGTTGGACAGATCGAGTGAAAAAAAGCAATTTTCCCACACAACATCTCTCCTTCTCACTATCACGCATTAGTTTCACTTCCCCACCCGCCATTTAAAAAAATACCCGACAGGGCTCATTGCCTGCTTGAATTATGCAAAAACGGGCAGCGTTTAGGTCGTGTAATTGATCATGTTGGAAAGGAGAGAAATTGTGCTTTACAATGGTATTGACATTACAGTTGATCTGGAAGTATTATGTTTTTGTGGCGCTAAAATAAGGGCAATTGTACGGACCAAGGCGATGTACGAGTTTACGTTAACACTTTTCCCCGGGTTGAACAGCTAGATAACAATAATGTAGCTTTCCTAGATCGTTTACCAAGTTATGTGTACGGTCATGTTTCAGAGATGGGATGGCTGGGTGTTATGTTAGCTGGCTAACTCGACACGCCTGGGTCCAACCGGCAACAAACAAAAGTTAGCTAAATCGCGACAAATACTTTTCGTTCCTGCTCACGATAATTACGATATCAGTACCACGGATCCGTATCGATTGTGTTTATCACTTACCTGAATCGCCTCCCGACAGCGCTGCCATTTTAAGATTACTTTGATTTGCTTCCGCCTGCAGTCATGTGACATATGTTTACTGTATTAGAGGAGTGGCTTCGTTTTGCTCGTTTACGAATGCCAGCTTGCTAGAGCACTACATAGAGGGCCGATAACATTTATGAGTAGTCAACTTACAAAAGACTAAGACTATAGCAAGTTTAATTAACAATGAATACAAATATTTTGACACAAATGGAATCCAACGTTCCGCTTCTGCCTTGCCCTTTCTTAAACGTCATATCCTGTCCTTTCTGACTTCTGTCCGTCGCGCGCATGCTTAATTCTCTTTACGACTCGGCTGGCAAAGATGGCGGACGCACAAGTACGTTCAGCAAAACAGCGTGGCGAAATGAATGTGCTTTTTAGATAGAAAAACAAACATAATGGCATTGCAGCCTACAATAAATAGCGTTTGTTAAGCGAAAAGCGTGCGATTGAAGTATATCGAAGTAGACTGGGCCCTTAACGGTGTTATCTACTTCGACTATCACGTTCCAGGCCCTGTGCCGTGTGGTGCGCTTTGTCGGAGATCCAGTAGGAAGTTTGCTAACTAGGCCTTTACAGCATTGGGCGTATGCTTCATCTGTAGTTGATAATCGAAATTTACTGACTCATGGCAGAGTTGATCACTAAAACATGTCATTGCTAGATAAATGTATGCGTGAGAAGCTTAGCGTACTGGAAAAACTATAGCCGTTAGATTAGTTTATACGCGAATTTGGCTAGCTAGCCTGATCACCCATTAGTTGGCTAAACTCAGCGGTCTACTTTCTCAACTTTAATATTCCAAATGTTATGGACTTTTTATGGGTTTTGTTTAGCTAGCTACCTAGTTAATCAGAAGTTTCATTATGGTCAGCTTCATAGATTGTAAATCTTGCTAGTGCATCCTGTCTTATCTACTGCTTGTCTAGTAGGGTATATTTCAAAATGCACATCGATTTACCTGCATATGATGTTTTTCTCACGATGGTCTTCCTAGCCTATGAGGCTCTGACGACACTGCCTAATGGCAACACTGATGCAGTGTAACTTGAAGATGGGTCTTTTCAGATCCGTGATGGAGCGACGGGTTAGGCTCTGCATAGATCAGTTTTTGACCTGGTGTTATGTATTTTTCCCCACAGACGGAGAGGGCTTATCAGAAGCAGCCAACCATCTTCCAGAACAAGAAGCGTGTTCTGGTTGGTGAAGGTGGCAAGGAGGCCAAGGAGAAGCTCCCACGCTACCACAAGAGTGTTGGTCTAGGCTTCAAAACTCCAAGAGAGGTATCTTACCCAACAACCTAAACTATCCTAAAACTACAGTTGTGCTCCTTATGGGCAGTATGATTCATCTTTGAATACAGCCTTGTATCTCGTGGTCAATTAGCTTGTATGGTTAACTGCTCTTTGCAAGCTGCAAATGATGTTTTTCTCACGATGGTCTTCCAAGCCTGAGGCTCTGACGACACTGCCTAATGGCAACACTGATGCAGTTATAGGAGGGATTTTGGCGTCCATACTGAACAAAAATATAGATGTAACCTGTTGGTCCCATGTTTCACGAGTGGAAATAAAAGGTCCCAGAAATGTTCCATATGCACAAAAAGCTTATTTCCATAAAATGTTGTTCACAAACTTGTTTACATCCCTGTTAGTGAGGATTTATCATTTGCCAAGATAATCCATCCACCTGTGGCATCAAAAAGCTGATTAAACAGCATTATTACACAGGTGCACCTTGTGCGGTGCACAATTAAAGGCCACACTAAAATATGAAGTTTTGTCAAACAATGCCACAGATGTCTCAAATTGAAGGAGCTTGCAATTGGCATGCTGACTGCTAGAATGTCCACCAGAGCTTTTGCAAGAAATTGGAAGGTTCATTTGTCTACCATAAGCTGCCTCCAACGTCGTTGTAGAGAATTTGGCAGTACGTCTAACTGGCCTCAACTGCAGACCACGTGTAACCATTGTCTGAGACCAGCCACCCTGATAGCTGAAACGGGTATTTCTGTCCAAAGCCCTTTTGTGGGGGAAACTTTCTGGGTCTGGCTCCCCAGTAGGTGGGTCTATGCCCACCCATGGCTGTGCCCCTGCCCATTCATGTGAAATCCAAAGATTAGGGCCTAATACATTTTTTTCAATTGACTTATTTCCTTATGAACTCAACCTCAGTAAAATCATTAATTGTTGAATGTTATTTTTTTTTTTGGGTTTGAGAGTTATGGAAGGATTTGCAGAGAACCTAACATATTTTGTTTCTACAGGCTATTGATGGCACTTACATTGACAAGAAATGCCCCTTCACTGGAAATGTCTCCATCCGTGGTCGTATCCTCTCCGGTTAGTCTTTACATTTCCTTGCTGTTTATTGTTTTTGGTTTGGATGTAAAACAGTCAGCTTTGTTTTCTCACTGAACTGCAAATGATGTTTTTCTCACGATGGTCTTCCAAGCCTTCTGGTTATGACGACAATGCCTTATGGCATTACTGATGCAACGACCGAAACCCCCTGCTCACCCTATTCAACGGTCTACTCCTATCCCTAGATCAGTGCTTAGATGTATTCTAAGATTGACCACACATTGACCTGATTCTGCCTTTTCAGGCGTGGTGACCAAGATGAAGATGCAGAGGACCATCGTCATCAGACGTGACTACCTGCATTACATCCGCAAATACAACCGCTTTGAGAAGAGGCACAAGAACATGTCGGTTCATCTCTCACCTGCCTTCAGGTAAGAGGACCTGTCATATTGTTGAGCCTTTCCAACCTCTCTTCCTTGCTTGTGTCTTTTCTGACCAGGCTGTATCCAATAATTGGCTGATTGTGCCTTTCCTACTGCAAGGATGGCTGTAACTCACTGTTCCACTACAGTTAAAGTTCCATTAAATCAGATTTGATGTTAGCTGCAAATGATGTTTTTCTCACGATGGTCTTCCAAGCCCATGTGGCTCTGACGACACTGCCTAATGGCAACACTGATGCAGTTTGGCCTACCTATCACATGAGATGGCACATTGGTTGATGTTGTCATACCTCCAAAAGCAGTGCCTTGGTCACTTCAGGATTATGCTCCATTAATTCTCTCCTTTTCTCTGCAGAGACGTCTCCGTCGGAGACATTGTTACCGTCGGAGAGTGCCGACCCCTCAGCAAGACGGTGAGGTTCAACGTCCTCAAGGTCACAAAGGCCGCTGGAGCCAAGAAGCAGTTCCAGAAGTTCTAATCTAGGATGTGCAGGAGATGAGACCAATTGACAGGAAGGCTTTCTTTCTAGGCTGACCTGCTCTGTTGTATCTGAAATAAACAATGTTCTGTATCTTGGTCTTCTGGCCTGTCTTTTGTTAAATAATTACGTTTGTACAATTCAATGGGGAACCTTTGCCAATTAACTGAAATGAGTGCTTTGTTTTGTGTAACGGCTGAGGCTGACTTATTGTGCGTTCTGCTGGACAGTTCTTTCCGTTGTCCATCCGTCAACTGATTCCCATTCAAAAAAAACATTGGCTCATCCATAATTTTCCAACTTTCGTGTTCCTGTAGCGTTGTGAACGTGAAATTGGTGTCTCCAACCACAGGGCCATTTGCCCGTCTCTTTTAAAGCCTGAGTTTTTCTTGAAGTGATGAAACTTCAGCACAGTGAGCTAGCTGCTCCACAAATGTGTAGGTTCTTACATAAATGTAAAATTAAACGATCAAATTTAATGTCACATGCGCTGGATACAACGGGTGTAGACCTTACAGTGAAATGCTTGCTTACCAGCTGTTAACCAACAATGCAGATTTAAGAAAAAAGTTAAGTATTTACTAAATAGACTGAAGTAAACAAACAAAATTGAAAGAAAATAGAAGATCACAGTAACGAAGCTATACAGGGGCTACCCCGCACAATGCGGTGGCACCGGTTAGTTGAGGTAATTCAGGTAATATGTACTTATAGGTAAAGTGAAACGCTAGTAGCAGCAGTGTAAAAAGGGGAGGGTTGCAATACAAATTGTCCAGGAAGCTTGGCCCCGGTGATGTACTGGGTCGTACGCACTACCCTCTGTAGTGCCTTGCAGTCGGAGGCCAAGCAGTTGCCATACCAGGCGGTGATGCAACCAGTCAGGATCCTCTCGATGGTGCAGCTGTGGAACCTTTTGAGGATCTGAGGACCCGTGCCAAATCTTTTCATTCCTTTAAAGATCCAATCAATTTTCCTTGCAGTGGAAACATTTATGCCCAACAATCGTTTTGCAGCAAACTAGTTTCTATTGGACTAATTCGGGTAGGTCCCCAGAGTTTATTTTAGTTTGGTTTCTAGAGTAGACTGATCCCTACCTGAATCTGTCCAATAAACTAGCTTTTGTTGCAAAAAGTTTTCTCTTTGGAGTTAACGGTCTCTGTTGCAGATCAAGTTATATTTAGGCATACTTTAGTTTTATTGTGATGGGATCTGCAATGATCTGATAATCTAGGCTGGTTGTATTCAAATCTGTTTGTAGGTGCAGAGTACTGCTGGTTCTGTTTTACCTGATAAATTGTGTCCATCTGGTGTCCCAGGTCTAAATCACAGAGACTGAATTGGAAGTGAGACACCCCACTCGCTGTTATTTTTTTTTCTTTCTAAGTAGACCAGAACCAGCTGCTATTGAGTTGGTGTCTATGGGGGAGACACCCAGTTAAGTAGACTGGAACGTAGAATTTTTTTCAATGATAAATGTCCTGAGTGAACTATCTTCATTTATCCACCATCTTCGTAAATCAGTCCTTGATTTGATGGGAAGCATGAACATCAGCAGTGGAACTGGCTTCAAAGTCCAGATTTGAATTAGCCTGTATTAGCCTTAACAACCAGCACTTGAAGTTGGATGGAATTGGAAGAAAAAAAATACATTATACACAATGTCTGTATATTTACTATTTTCTTTGGAACAGTATTCTGCATTGAGCATTTTGCGTTTTTGGCTCAGCCATTAAAATAAAGTGAACGGTCTCAGAAATTTAATAGTCTTGTCAATCTAAGTAACACAAATAAAAAAAATCTGTCAATTTAGACTAGAGAGATATGCTATTTATTTATTTTTACATGGAATGCGTCTCAAATTCACTTCATCCGCAGATGTCAGCCTTCCGCATCTGCAGTGGAAGGTGGCCGAGCTACAGCGGTGTTTGTCAGACCATGAGACATCCCGAAAATGGATTTTCTCCTACAAACTAATATGACTATGGAAAGACGAGACTCTCACGAACACAATGGTTTTGCTCTACGACCCCCACGGGCCTCGTCTGAAGTCGGTAAAGCCGATGTGCCAACTTCTGTCTAGCTTCAGACCTATTTGGGCTAAACTAATATGACCCCACTGTAGAAATGGGAGACTGGCGATCCCCCACAGACACTTCATTCCTTATTATTTATTTCTTGACTTGTCTTTTTTGCCATTTATGAATGTGTTATTCAATGCATTTCTATGGGCTATATTAAAGGACAAATTAAATATTTTATCCTTTATTTTTTTATACTTAAAGGGGTCCTAAAATTCCAAATAAAATTAAAACAACTCCAAATGGTAGCTGAGTAGAGGTTAAACCCATGTATACTGAACAAAAATACAAACGCAACGCAAGTGTTGTTTCATGAGCTGACCACGTGTAACCATGCCAACCCAGGACATCCACATCTGAATTCTTCACCTGAGGGATCATCTGAGAACAGCCGCATGGACAGGTGATGAAACTGAGGAGTATTTCTGTCTGAAATAAAGCCCTCATTCTGATTGGTTGGGCCTGGCTCCCCAGTGGGTGGGCCTATGCCCTCCTAGGACCCACCCATGTTATTAGTTTAAGCAGACTGTGTTTGTCTGTTGTTGTGACTTAGATGAAGATCAGATCTAATTTTATGACCAATTTATGCAGAAATCCAGGTAATTCCAAAGGGTTCACATACTTGTTCTTGCCACTGTATGGAATCATGTAGTAACCAAAAAAGTGTTAAACAAATCAAAATATATTTATATTTGAGTTTCTTCAAAGTAGCCACCCTTTGCCTTGGGACGTCTGGTTCATGTGGTAGACACCTGGAATGTATTTCAATTAACAGGTGTGCCTTGTTAAAAGTTGATTTGCGGAATTTCTTTCCTTCTTAATGCGTTTGAGACAATCAGTTGTGTTGTGACAAGGTAGGGGTGGTATACAGAAGATAGCCCTATTTGGTAAAATACCAAGTCCATATTATGGCAAGAACATCTCAAATAAGCAAAAAGAAACAACACTACATCATTACGTTAAGACATGAAGGTCAGTCAATCCGGAAAATGTCAAGAACTTTGAAAGTTTTTCAAGTGCAGTTTGCAAAAACCATCATCGCCACAGGAAAGGAAGACCCGGGTCTTCCGGGGTCTTCCAGGAAAGAAAGACCCAGAGTTACCTCTGTTGCAGAGGATAAATTAATTAGAGTTAACGGCACCTCAGATTGCAGCCCAAATAAATGCTTCACAGAGTTCAAGTAACAGACACATCTCAACATCAACTGTTCAGAGGAGACTGTGTGAATCAGGCCTTCATGGTTGAATTTCTTGATCGAAAACCACTACTAAAGGACACAAATAATAAGAAGAGACTTGCTTGCTGCCAAGGGAATGTCTGACAGCTTGAAAGATGTTTTGAACACTACAGTGAAAATGGTTAACTTTGTTAAAGCAAGGCCCCTGAACTCTCATGTATTTTCTGCACTGTGCAATGATATGGGCAGCGACCATGTAACACTTTTACAACATACAGAAGTGCGCTGGTTATCAAGGGGCAAAGTATTGACACGTTTTTTAAAATTGAGACGAGCTTAAAGTTTTCTTTACTGGCCATAATTTTCACTTGTCTGACCGCTTGCATGATGACGGGTTTCTCACACAACTGGCCTATCTGGGTGATGTTTTTTCTCACCTGCATGATCTGAATCTAGGATTACAGGGACTCTCCACAACTGTATTCAATGTGCGGGACAAAATTGAGGCTATGATTAAGAAGTTGGAGCTCTTCTCTGTCTGCATTAACAAGAACAACACACAGGTCTTTCCATCATTGTGTGATTTTTTTGTGTGCAAATGAACTCAAGCTTACGGACAATGTCATATGTGATATAGCAAAGCACATATTACGCAGGTTCTTTCCCGAAACGGATGACACAAAGAACTGGATTCGTTATCCCTTTCATGCCCTGCCTCCAATCCACTTACCAATATCTAAACTTGAGAGCCTCATCGAAATTGCAACAAGCAGTTTTGTGAAAATGTAATTTATTCAGAAGCCACTGCCAGATTTCTGGATTGGGCTGCGCTCAGAGTATCCTGCCTTGGAAAATCGTGCTGTTAAGACACTGATGCCCTTTGCAACCACTACCTATGTGAGAGTGGATTCTCGGCCCTCACTAGCATGAAAACTAAATACAGGCACAGACTGTGTGTGGGAAAATGATTTAAGACTGAGACTCTCCAATACAACCCGACATTGCAGAGTTATGTGCATCCTTTCAAGCCACCCTTTCATTAACCTGTGGTGAGTTATTCACAATTTTCGATGATCAAATAAGGTTTTATATGTAAGATGGTTAAATAAAGAGCAAAATGATTGATTATAATTATATTATTATTTGTGCGCTGGTCCTATAAGAGCTCTTTGTCACTTCCCACGAGCCGCGTTGTGACAAAAACTCACACTCAGTCTTATGTTTATTAAATGTATCGTATAGTTTGTGTGTGGCAGGCTTACAAAGATGGCAAAAAACAACACTTGTTCTATGGTTAACCAACAGAGGGCGACTAACACCTATTTTTAAATCAAAACAAAATGTACTGATGAGATTTGAAGTAATATCAGCACACTGGCTTCCATCCTGGGACTGGATGTAAATAGGGTGTAGAAAGAGGATAAAAAGTATTGTTATTAGTACCATAACAGTAAACAATGATTCTCAGATGTCATTTTATTTAAATAATCTGTGATATCAGACAAATAAAGTAGCAACAATTCATTTTCATTCTTTAATTCATTCACATTTAGTGTCATACAACACGGCAAACAACTGAGGCTGTTTGAAGCAAGTTGAATATGATGTCACCCATGGTCCACATAACGTAGATTCCAACTATTCTCAAGTCATGGGAGAGATCTACTGTGAGTTGTGACATGCTACTGAAACTCCCAATGTGAATACAAAGAAACATATCAATGTGAATACAAAGAAACATTGCAATGTGGAATACCAAAGAAATGCTTTTAGAAATCAAACATTCAAATGTTTCAACTGTCAAATACCAGTGGGACTTTCCCTATCGAACTGGCAATGTGAGATTTTATTCTTTTTTTATTGTGCCCTAAGTTTGGTTGGTCTGAACGATGCACAAGATAGTATTTCTCCCACGAAACCATATACATTTGAACCCAAACATAAAATCACGTACACAAGTCCTTGGTTGGACTCATTCTAGTATTGTCTTGTTTTTCAGCTTGTTCCATTGTTTCCTAGGTTGTCTTGCTGTAGGCCTGTACGGCCAATGGCTTCTGAGATCCAGAAGAAAACATACCCAAACATATGCAATGCATGCTAAATGGCCCGCGTGCATCAGCTGAGGCATTATCATGTGGCTTTGACGGCCAACCCCTCAGTGTCTCTGCATGGGAATGAGAGAGAGAGACCCTCAGCCCCTCCCTCAGGCTGGGCTTCTGTCTACTTTTCTGCCTGGGTCTACCAAGGCCTTGGCGTCTACATTTACATAATGATGCTGAGCGTGCTGCTTTCCCAGTGCCTATGTGAATGTGGACCATATGGTGGTGACAGGGAAGGCCCATGTTGCTGATGTGAGTGAGTCCAGCCATGGTAGGGGGCTGAGTGGGGCATGTTCTCACATTTTAGACACACTGATGAAGCCAGACCCATAAGTGACCTTGCTAGACAGCATTCATAAGAAGCTTGCAATCCCATAGAATCCCTGAGCCTTGGCCACTCTGCTAATGCCCACCTCCCATTTGACCTAGTCATGGATTAAGGGCTGGATTCAATCCGTATCGAGGAAGATCCACGTTATAGCTCGACAGAAATTTAAAGGCAATGTTCCTGCGTTCGCAGAGACTGCATTCACGGTAAACGCGGATCCGCCGCGATACTTCAGCTATACAGATTGAATCTAGCCCTAAACCTTCTACCAGACTGTTGTCTGACTCCTAATCACTGCAGAATCCTGGCATACAATACAGCTTCTCAAGAAAGGTAGTAACATAAATAAATGAATAAAACATGTCTAACAGGGTAGAGTTTCTGTCAACTCCCAAGATTATGACACATCAGTTCAATGGAAATCCTTCTAAATACTGGGATAAAAAAATAACTACAGGGCCAACTGCATTACTCCATCAGCAAGGCTTGTCTCCAACGCTGGGGTCGTCACTCCATAGGCCTCCATAGACAGGGGACTGTGTAATGGGGTTAGGATAGGCCCCAGTGGTGATCTGTGGACCATAGCTCCTCTCACGCACAGACACCCCAGGGAGAGGAAGGAGAGAGCTGACCATGACCCCTCAAAGGTCAAGCTGCTCATGAATCCATACTGAGGGGAGGCAAGAGAGATGAATCATCATTTAGTGAGTTTGTTTAGTGAGCAGTCATAGTGTCCATCTGGTTTTGTTTTCTTTAATGCTATTCTGAACCTTGCCGCGTCACTTACAAGTGAGGTCCAAACGTATTTGGACGGTGTCACATTTTTTGTTGTTTTGGCTATGTACTCCAGCACTTTGGATTTGAAATGATACAATGACTATGAGGTTAAAGTGCAGACTGTCAGTTTTAATTTCAGGTTACTTTCATCTGTATTGGGTGAACCATGTAGAAATTACAGCACTTTTTGGGAACCAAATGTATTCTGACAAATTCACTTACATGTGTATTAAAGTAGTTAAAAGTTTAGTATTTGGTCCCATATTCCTAGTACACAATGACTACATCAATCTTGTGACTCTACAAACTTTTGGGATGCATTTGCTGTTCGTTTTGGTTGTGTTTCAGATTATTTTGTGCCCAATAGAAATGAATGGTAAATAACATATTGTATCATTTTTGAGACAGTTTATTGTAAATAAGAATAGAATATGTTTCTGGATGTCACCATGATTACGGATAATCCTGAATGAATGGTGAATAATGATGAGTGAGAAAGTTACAGAAGCTCAAAGATCAAACTCCCAAGACATGTTAAACTCTCACCATTACCATTAACAGAGGAGGTTAGCATTTTTTGGAGGGGTATGATATTTATGCCTCTCATTATTCACGATTCATTCAGGATTATCCGTAGTCGTGATGGCATCAACATTAATGTAGAAGTGTTTAGAAACATATTCTCTAATATTTTTTATAAAAGTGACTTCATAAAGTGCTGTAATTTGTAAACGGTTCACCCGATATGGATGGCAATACCCTCAAATTGGAGCTCACTATATCACTGACAAATAGTTTTTAGCCTCATTTTTAAAATGGTCACTACGCACCATTGTTTTGGTGTTACTTGGTGATTTGCTAAGGCAATCAATTGCAAGTAGTTTTCCGTGGCGGATGTAGGATTTTGGAACTAAAGAGACTTTATAGAGATGGTTTTATTATGAATCATAAACACAGGTCTCAGTTTGATGAGGATAGGTCCATAAATTCAAATCAAAGGACGTGGAGGTTTTTAAGGTGGGGAACACAGTGTCACCACTGTTCTATCCTCATAAAATACATATAGCCGTTGACCTTTGCAATACGTTTTGCGAAAGAATACTTTAACATTTTATGATATCATCTTTATAAGGCTTTTAATTCAAATCTCTTTCATAAATCCAGCTTGATTTAGTTTCTGTAGTGGATATAAATACATATAACCATGGTACAGTAACCCACTGCACAGATGTCAATTCAACTTCTTAGTTCAACGTAATTTCATTGAAATGACGTGGAAACAATGGGGATTCAACCAGTTTGTGCCCAGTGGGAAGTTACCCATTTCTGATTTTGTGTACATTAACTTTGCATTGCAGGTTTTCTGACCAAACCGTTGGCAAACAGGGGGAACTCCAGTGACTGATTTCATTATCCTAGGCGCACACAACAATGCCATCAAGCAAGGAAATATTAACTTATGTAACAACTTGAGAAGCAACTACTTGCAGCAGTTCAAAGCATATCTGTTCCATTTATTACATGGCAGTTAAAGCTGTCTGTTATGGAGTATGCCTAATTGTTAGTCCATGTCGATACGTGCATCTTGTGCTCACACCTGCCGCAGCTGTTAGTTTAATACCAATGACTCACTGGGGGATCCATATACTTAAATGTAACTCTAAAATAAATGTTAACCATGCAAAAAGACAGGAAGAAGATGCAGATATTCTATATCGTTCTCATCTTTTGGTTCCTTCTCAGTCAGAAACTGTTTTCGGTGGGTAGAATGGGACTGAATGATTCTTCTTGTAAGTTTTCAATGTTTTGTATAGGTTCAATTAAGATGCCAAACTCTCTAGATGACTTGCTCTCGCTACAATATCATCTCATTTGTATTTTCTTCCATGTCTCAATCTTCACTGTATCATTAGTTAGGTAACCTGACTCATGAGATTTGCTACTTTTTGAGCTGTGAGTAACGTGGCTGTAAGTCTCCACTAAACAAACATCTGCGTAGTCTGTCAACTGGTACTGTACAGTACAGCCCATTCCAGTGGGGATCATTTCCATGTAACATCCTGATGGAGTGGGGATCATTTCCATGTAACATCCTGATGGAGTGGAGATCATTTCCATGTAACATCCTGACGGAGTGGAGATCATTTCCATGTAACCATCTGATGGAGTGGGGATAATTTCCATGTAACATCCTTATGGAGTGGGGATCATTTCCATGTAACATCCTGATGGAGTGGGGATCATTTCCATGTAACATCCTGATGGAGTGGAGATCATTTCTATGTAACACCCTGATGGAGTGGAGATCATTTCCATGTAACATCCTGATGGAGTGGGGATCATTTCCATGTAACATCCTGATGGAGTGGAGATCATTTCCATGTAACATCCTGACGGAGTGGAGATCATTTCCATGTAACATCCTGATGGAGTGGGGATCATTTCCATGTAACATCCTTATGGGTGGGGATAATTTCCATGTAACATCCTGATGGAGTGGAGATAATTTCCATGTACATCCTGACGGAGTGGGGATCATTTCCATGTAACATCCTGATGGAGTGGAGATCATTTCCATGTAACATCCTTATGGAGTGGAGATAATTTCCATGTAACATCCTGATGGAGTGGGGATCATTTCTATGTAACATCCTGATGAGTGGAGATCATTTCCATGTAACATCCTGATGGAGTGGAGATCATTTCTATGTAACACACTGATGGAAAATCTAGCTATTTCTCCAGGTGAGGATACTGTTGAAAGAGGGCCCAGGGCAAACCTGTCCCTGTCCATCTAATTTCTCTGCTAAGGCTCAACACTTTCCAGCTGGAAAAGTCCCAAAAGGTGCAGCCAAGCACTACTGAGAGGGTTAGAAGTGAATGGACCATCAATCACAGGCATGTGACCTGGGCCCATGCTGCCCTAGCAGGTTCAGATTAGACTGCCAGGGGGGCGAGAGAGAGCTGCTCTAAACGGTGGCATGCCACTGGGCACAGACATCATTTCAACATCTAGTTTTGACGTACATTTTATTGAGTTGTCAGCGAGCGCAAATTCAACGTGAAATCAACAAGATTTTTAACCGCTCCATTAGATTTGGGGGGGGGAAATGGGGGGGGGGAGGGGTACAGGTATCCCTGAAATTCCTTTACATTGATGACTTTTTTGCAAAACCAAAACCAATCAGTGTCATCACATTTATTTTTGTTGTTGAAATAACGTGGAAACATTGTTGATTCAACCAGTTTGGTCCCAGTGGGATGGCACTACAGCCCACAGCAGATCACTACCCTGCATTGCCAGGCTTCCTTTCCTCTCCACAACATTTACTGTCCACCACTTAACAGTCCAGTGCCTTGCAGGTTTACATGTTTACCTAGTGTCACTGAGCATGCACACAGGTTTTCTTACTTGTCTATTCAGCAGCAGGGATGTTAGTCCAGAGGGTCATCTCTGTAAGGGTCATGTCTGAAAGTAAAACACAGGCCTTATGGTGTCCCAGCAGGGGTCTGGGCAGGCGGCAGGAGGGGTCACGGTGCTGCACTGGGCCCTCATCTTGGTTTGTTTTGACATGTCAGCAAGCAGCACACAAACTCTTTTCCAGCAGCAGTGCAGGAGGCCTGATGACTTGAGCAGATGGTTGCAGAGCGGGGTTGTATACTGTAACGTAGTGGAACATGGACCCTGGCATCAGTAGCCCCTCAGATGGCCCCCTGCCCTCTGTCAGCAGTCAGCATAGAGCCAGAGGCAGGGGTGGGGCAGGGGCTGAGTCCTCTGCTCTACTGGGGTTACCAACACAGAGCTGTCAAGGTACTGCGCTCTGAGGTTGCACGTAGGAGGAGGATATTGTCTTACTATGATGCCCTGGTGGCTTATGTTTGATTATGTGAATGTTAAGAGTTGTGGTAGACGACTCTCAACATGTGAATGTAATCATACAGGAACATTTGTACTTTTTTGTACAGTTTTTATTCTTATCTTTGTTGACGTTTGTCATTCTCTTGAGATGTTACAAATCATTAGCAAGTATTTGTCTTGCTGATGTCTAGCTGCACGCTTTTCTGTTTCACAAAGGGGAGTACATTTTCAGGGCTCGGGCGGTCTTCTGGGGCACTGTGGGTCAGCGCCGGGTCACACACCACATCTGGACAACGCATCAGCCATTCAGATGTGCACAAAGATATCCACTGTCCCTGGATCAAATCAACTATATTTGTGTCCAACAACTTCCTGTTGAAAGACAAGGGTGTCAATATAATAACAGACAATTAGGCACCCATATGCATATCTTACACCCTTATTTATTTTAACTAGGCAAGTCAGTTAAGAACAAATTCGTATTTACAATGACGGCCTAGGAACAGTGCCTTATTCAGGGGCAGAATGAGAGGTTTTTACCTCTGGGATTCAATCTACCAACCTTTCGGTTACTGGCCCAACGCTCTGACCACTAGGCTTCCTGCCGCCCCTTAAAAGCAGATGATATAGGATGAGCTGATATAAGTTGTTTGGTGCCAGTGAAAGTAGTTGATGTGCTGATCATTAGCATGTCAGAATATAAGAGGCCAAGGTCAGAGGTGCTGGTCATGACTTGAGGTGTCTGGTACCAACAACAGCAGTGCATTTACAAGTGTGAGGTCGACTGATTTGAAATTATTTTGCAGATGGGGCTTACCCTACTCTCATTTCATCAAAATGTGATATCCATACCATAAATCAATCTCTGAATTTTGGTTATGAAATGGCTTGAGTTGGATTTATTAAGTGAGCATAATCTTATCAAAGTTTTCATTTCCGTATTCAATGGTAAAGATTTATTTATAAATCAATGCAAATGAAAATGCAGGTACTTCAAATTTGGTGCATTTACTCTCAAGACAAAGTTACAAGTTTGTTTTGAGCAGTGAGATATTTAATAGAAAAGCACAATAATTATACAGTTGAAGTCGGAAGTTTACATACACTTAGGTTGGTGTCACGCCCTGACCTTAGAGAGCCTTTTTATTTCTCTATTTGGTTAGGTCGGGGTGTGATTTGGGTGGGCATTCTAGTTTTTCTATTTCTTTGTTGGCCGGGTATGGTTCCCAATCAGAGGCAGCTGTCTATTGTTGTCTCTGATTGGGGATCATACCTAGGCAGCCTTTTCCCACCTTTAGTTTGTGGGATCTTGTTTGTGTGTAGTTGCTTTCTGCACTGCATGTAGCGTTACGTTCGTTTTGTATTTTGTTGTTTTTTCTGTGTCATCAAATAAAAGAAAGATGTACGCCTACCACGCTGCACCTTGGTTCAATCCATCTCTAAACGAACGTGACAGTTGGAGTCATTAAAACTCGTTTTTCAACCACTCCACAAATTTCTTGTTAACAAACTATAGCTTTGGCAAGTCGGTTAGGACATCTACTTTGTGCATGACACAAGTCATTTTTCCAACAATTGTTTACAGACAGATTATTTCACTTATAATTCACTGTATCACAATTCCAGTGGGTCAGAAGTTTACATACACTAAGTTGAGCGTGCCTTTAAAGAGCTTGGAAAATTCCATAAAATTATGTCATGGCTTTAGAAGCTTCTGATAGGCTAATTGACATCATTTGAGTCAATTGGAGGTGTACCTGTGGATGTATTTCAAGGCCTACCTTCAAACTCAGTGCCTCTTTGCTTGACATTATGGGAAAATCAAAAGAAAACAGCCAAGACCTCAGAAAAAAAATTGTAGACCTCCACAAGTCTGGTTCATCCTTGGGAGCAGTTTCCAAACGCCTGAAGGTAACACGTTCATCTGTACAACAATAGTATGCAAGTATAAACACACATGGGACCACACAGCCATCATACCGCTCAGGAAGGAGACACGTTCTGTCTCCTAGAGATTAATGTACTTTGTGCTAAAAGTGGAAATCAATCCAGAACAACAGCAAAGGACCTTGTGAAGATGCTGGAGGAACAGGTACAAAAGTATCTATATCCACAGGAAAACGAGTCCTATAATGACATAACCTGAAAGGCTGCTCAGCAAGGAAAGAAGCCACTGCTCACAAACCGCCATAAAAAAAGCCAGACTACGGTTGCAACTGCACATGGGGAACAAAGATTGTACTTTTTTGGAGAAATGTCCTCTGGTCTGATAAACAAAAATAGAACTGTTTTGGCCATAATGACCATCGTTATGTTTGGAGAAAAAAGGGGGCGGCTTGCAAGCCGAAGAACACCATCCCAACGTGAAGCACAGGGGTGGCAGCATCATGTTGTGGGGGTTGTTGCTGCGGAGGACTGGTGCACCTCCCCAATAGATGGCTCATGATGGAGGAAAATTATGTGGTATATTGAAGCAACATCTCAAGACATCAGTCAGGAAGTTAAAGCTTGGTCACAAATGGGTCTTCCAATGGACAATGACACCAAGCATACTTCCAAAGTTGTGACAAAATGGCTTAAGGACAACAAAGTCAAGGTATTGGAGTGGCCATCACAAGCCTTGACCTCAATCCTATAAGAAGATTTGTGGCAGAACTGAAAAGCGTGTGCGAGCAAGGAGGCCTACAAACCTGACTCAGTTACACCAACTCTGTCAAGAGGAATCGGCCAAAATTCACTCAACTTATTGTGGGAAGCTTGTGGAAGGCTACCCGAAACGTTTGACCCAGTTAACAATTTAAAGGCAATGCTACCAAATACTAATTGAGTGTATGTAAACGTCTGACCCACTGGGAATGTGATGAAAGAAATAAAAGCTGAAAGAAATAATTCTCTCAACTATTATTCTGACATTTCACATTCTTAAAATATAGCGGTGATCCTAACTGACCTAAGACAGGGACTTTTTACTCGAATTAAATGTCAGGAATTGTGATAAACTGAGTTTAAATATATTAGACTGAGGTGTATGTAAACTTCCGACTTCAACTCTACTTCACATGGCCTGTCCGTGAAAGCTGATAACTGTTACCAGCTGCTCTTGAAGCTGGCTGGTCAGAGACGGGGCATGGGGCCAGCCTCATCCTCTTAACAACTGGCTCCTGCTTTCCAGTCAAAGCAGCAGGTCTTAATTCAATATTCCCAGGTTCTGCCGTGTCTGCCTGTCAGACCGGACGGATGGCTGGCATGTGTGGCTGTGATGGGCACCTCTGATTTTACACCAGGTTCTCAGATCAAACAGGCGCTGGGGTCAGAGGTCAAGGTACAGGGTGTACCCAGCATCAGCACACTGGGGTCATGTGTGTGAARCATCTAACATGYCTTTCATCAGAGCATCCCTGGGGCGTGCTCTCAGTGACTGATGGTCCTGTAAACCTACTGGAATTTGAGAATCTGAAAACCCATATAATGTGGGCCACATATCGGACTGGCAGAAGGACAGGTTCCACAGTTCATGCACTGTGTTCTACAGGTCAGCTCCTATGACTATATAGATAGAATAAATCTGAAATGCTACAAATCTGTTTTTCCTTAGGATGTAGTCCGCCACTAAGGCTATGATAAACAGACACTACTATAGATCAAACTTTTTGAAAGCATGTTCATTATCATTCATCTGTTTACAAAAAGAGACAAAGAAACTAGACAAACCAAAACAACACAACTATTTCGTTCCCCTGTTGAATTGGCCCTTGGGCTTGAGCTCTGAGCAGGAGGAATTCTCTGTGGCAGATGGTGAGTCATAACCCCTGAGGTCAGCAGCAATGCTACACCCTGGGATCCGGATACCTAATAATGCCCTGTTGAGCTTCTCACCTGCTGCTCCTCACCCACAATGTTATCTCATCTCCCTGACCTATTGTAGCACACACTGGCAGTAATGACAGTGGGGAGACCCAAGCTGTGATCAGGTCTCTCCCCAGAGAGAGCCAAGACCCTGGGAACCTGGTAGTAATCAGCACACAGGCCCAATCTCTCCATCTTGCCTCAGTTGCGTATCTCGTTTCCTATCTCAGCACACGGCTAGTCTAGATACTGCTGCTCCTGCTGCTGCTGTTATTTGAGGTCAGCTACCAAAGACTATGCTTTTAGTGGAATCTGTTGAATTACAACTTTGGGTGTCAGTGTAGATACTTGGGATAGTTTGTAATGAGGTTTTAACTGAGGCTCAACCTGGTCT
The DNA here is from genome assembly GCF_002910315.2 of Salvelinus sp. IW2-2015. NCBI lineage: Eukaryota > Metazoa > Chordata > Actinopteri > Salmoniformes > Salmonidae > Salvelinus > Salvelinus sp. IW2-2015. Next base: position 72,987,826 of record NC_036860.1, read on the forward strand.
CAGAGCATTTGGTATTATTCTTTACGTAAATCAGAGACACTCCATTTAGTAGAAAGGGGGATACTTAGTCAGTTGTACAACTGAAAGCCTTCAACTGAAATGCGTCGTACGCATTTAACCCAACCCCTCTGAATCAGAGAGGTGCAGGGGGCTGCCATAATCGACATCCACATCTTCGGCGCCCGGGGAACAGTGGGTTAACTGCCTTGCTTAGTGGCAGAATGACAGATTTTTACCTTGTCAGCTCGTGGATTCAATCCAGCAACCTTTTGGTTACTGGCCCAACGCTTACTATATGTTACATTTCGTATGGTATGTAATAATTTGTGGATGTCCATCACCCATTTTGTATGATATGTTACAAGTCACAATTCGTATTATATGTAAACATTTGCAAAATGTACAATATTTTACGAATCTGCAAAACATACAATATGGTACGAATTTGCTAAGTGTATGTATGTTATGAATTCTAGCTAGGCTAGGGGTTATGGTTAAGATTAGGGTTAAGTTTAGGATTATGGTTAAAAGGTTAGGGTTAGATGAAGGGTTAGCTATCATGCTAAGTAGTTGCAAAGTAGCTAAAAAGTAGTAAGTAGTTGAAAAGTTGGTAATTAGCTAAAATGCTAAAGTTGTCCATGATGAGATTCTAACTCGCAACCTTTGGTTTGCTAGACATTGTCCGTGATGGGATTCGAACTCGCAACCTGTTGGTTGCTTGACATTCGTGTTATACCCCCAACCACCTTACCTTTGTTTATGCTTTATTAAGTAACCATCTGTCTTATGTAACCATACCAAACGTAACCTATCATATTAATTTGAGTGTCCCAGGTTTACATTTACTATTTTACGTCTAGTCTATGAGACCAGGCTGTGATCCTAGATAAAGTAGGTGGATATTGTAGTTTGTTCTGTCTTTTGTTCCTGATGTGTTACACAAGACAAATATAGTGTAAATACAGTGCAACCAAACAAAGGAGAGAAAGAAAGAATAGCAGAGACCCACATAACAATAGTGTTTCCCCAAGAAGAAAAAGGGCTAGCCTCAAGAGGATCTCTGTGTATTCTTACCAAACTATAAATTAGAAGGAAACAGCTGACTGATGCCTTTTTAATAAAATGCACACAATGCATACAGTGTCATTACCATGACAGTAAGATACGCCAGTACCCAGGACATTTTCCCAAGATGCCAAAACAAATGGTCATATGTAGGCCAGAGACAATCAGTAAAATATGTTAATAAGAAGACCTTAGCATATCTCGATCAGATAGTGACTGACCCAATGTCCCCATTCCCACCGCTCTCATATGATCATTAGTCCATCAATTACACTGTTCTCATTTACAAAAAAATATAATCCTTCAAACAAGACCCCCAACAAATATAATCACCTAAGTTAATGTTTTAACCATCCACCTTTATAAACAGAAATAAAAAATATGATTCGATTTGGTTCTTCGTGAGCAATCCCACGATTCAGCGTCTATTCCACATTGGTTCAATGTCATTTCATTGAGATGACGTGGAAGCAACGTTGACTCAACCAGTGTGTGCCCAGTGGAATCTATCTACGAGAGTCTTTCAACAAACTCAACTGATGAAACTGAAGTGAACAAAGAGACAAAAAAGTCACATTTCAATGGAGGTCCATAAACGAGGTACTTTCTATGGAGAGGAGAAAGAAACTGTATCTTGTTCCTTCAGCAAATTGGAGAGGGAAAGAGTGAACAATGGAGATCAAATGCTGACAGCACACCCAAGTGTTCTCTGAGAACCTTCAGGTTGTGATCCCTTCATAGTGACAAAAGAATCATGTGACCGAGAAAATGGGAAAAGGGGCTTTCTATTTAACCTTGTTTCAGACCAGGCTCAATGAGAACACTGTATCATGGCTCCACCGGTCTAGGGTCAGGAATCTGCTGCAGCTCAGCATTTAGTAACACGTCCCAGGTTTTACATGACTCTACAGATATGTATACTAGCACAATGAGTGGGGACTGTGGTGTAGCTGGGTAAAAAAAAATAGATTGATGTGCGGTTCCCATGGTAACGTGGTACAAAAAGTGTGAGAGTTTGCAGCTGACCACCATGTCAGCTCTGATGTTTGCAGTGGCAGTGAGGCAGCAGTCCGTGACATCCCCTGCATGCTGGGAATGCGAGCTGTGATCGGGCACTAACTGAGAGAGAGGGGGGTTTCATGAGCGTTCGTCTATTAAGTCATTCTCAGGGGAGGCAGAAAAGTGACGGCAACAGATAGCCCTTGTGCCTCTGTGCAATATTACTGTATTTGTTGCCAGAAGAACATATCTCTCATCAGTCTATGGTGTGACAGGCTTGAAAGAGATGACTGAAAATCTCAAAAGCGCAAACAAGTCACCCATTCTGTGCTATGTTAAAACACACTCCTGTTATCTGGAGACAGATAGCATCTCTGAACCCACAGCAATTCAAAGTACGTATAATGAGTGGTTTCTGGGTATTTTAATGCCCTAGGGGACAGGGAGCTAACACATTTCCATCTCTTTCTTTTTTGCTATTGGAAACTGATAGAACGTGTATACAAAGAAGAGTATATTAGAGTATGGCACCAAATAAACTGATTTGAGGCAATCATGATAGAGATACGGAGATTCATTACACACTATGCAGAAACGTTTCCCGAATAGCTTTAAAGTCCCAGTGCTGTTAAAAATGTGATTTGCCTGTGTTTTATATATATTTCCACACTATGATGTTGAAATTATACTGTGAAATTGTGAAGATTATCATAATGCCCTTTTAGTGTAAGAGCTGTTTGAAAAGACTGCCTGAAATGTCAGCCTGTTTTGGGTGGGATGGATTTTTGACCTGCCTGTGACATCCCCAGGTGGTAAATTAGTTAATAGACCAATAAGAAAGAGAGTTCCAACCCTCTCTGCCAATAACAGCTAGTTTTCAGTTTTCCCCTCTACACTCAGACCAGTCCCAGACAGTCCTAGCAGCATTTTTGCTTGAGGAATTGCTATTTTGTTTTCTTTTGACCATTTTAATTGGAAACAATCACAGTAAGGTGCTTAATTGTCACCCCAAAAATGATTTTGATATTGAGATATAAACATCTGTATTGGACCTGATCCAGCATTCAGTTATGCTCATAGTAAAGCGAGAGGACAACTTTTTACATTGACTCTCAGTCCCAGCAGTAAAAGTGATGAGTGTGTGTTTTATGGGAGGAAACCTGCTTGAAACCAAACCTCCATCCTGTTATCAGCACTTTGGCCTCATGTATCCTCAACCAGCAGCTGAGGTCCAACACACCTTTTACCGAACCAGCGTATCTTTTCCATACATACATACACTACTAACCCACATCATAGCCAGTCAATTAACCATTATAACATTCCTATGGAATTTCAACAACTCTCTTCGAGAGCAGAGTCACATCCTGTGCTCTGCCAATAACAGCGGAATCAAACTGTTTGCTTTGTACATATCAAGTGGAAAAAGTGACTCATTTGATGATACAGGGAGTCGGAGCCCACCACCACTACTTCTACTGCTGCTACACTGCTTCCTACTGAGGTGGCCCCAACGTAAACACTGATCTGTTCAGCGGCAGTGTAAACTTTCCATGGTTAAACTGGTGCACACGCTTCCTGGGGGAGTTGAGACTATAGAGATAGAGCTCCGTCAGATAGAAGTCTCCTCTTCTTCATGAAGCATAAAGCTGTTTTAGGCCTCTCCACAGGCAACTAATTCACTGATACAAATTCAAGCCATGTGTCATTTTCAATGCCGCTCCTGTGCACGGAAACGTGTACTCGTCCAAACTTATTGTCAACACATTGTGTGCGATGCAGACTGCTTTATGATGTGATATGACAACGTGAGCTATGTCAAATTCAGTGACACGTATGAGGCAGGAAATGTCACAATGTTCTTGGACTATACTGACGTATTTTTTGTAATTTATTATACATGTATTCATAATTTGTTATTTTTCCGAATGCACCATTTAATTCTTACCCAGGCTTGATCTCGCTCGAATCGGCAGTCACTCTGATCATAATAAGGAAAGGTCATAAAAGAAAACAGGGACATACCACAGCGTTATTGTTATGGCCGAGGATTCATTAACTGTTTCACCCTTTTTGCGTATTTTAAGGATTACTTTTCATTTCCTGCTTAAAAACAGCAGATTAATATCTCCCATGGCAGAAACCCAACTGAAACAAACTGACAGATATCCCTCCCTGCTACTCCAGCCAGGCAATAAATGTTATCTCTCAGTCCCAGTCCCTAAGACTACTAACTAGAGAACCACTAGCCAGGCAGAGAGCGAGAGAACGCATGGCGAGCATAATTGAAGACAATGGTCATGAGAACAGTAGATATGTGTGATTTCTAGCAGCCTTGGGGGAGTCCCACCCAGGGAGTTGGGAGAGGAAGCAGTGGGGAGGGAGGTCAGAGTTGGGTGCTCACATCCTACTCACAATTTAGTTATTCCACTCCCTCGTCCCTGCTCACACAGACACACACAAACATAGACAGGACTGTGCTAAAGGTGAGAGACTCATCTAAAACAAAGTTTTGTTCTCAAATAGACTTAATTTCTCTCTGTGAGGATGCAAAAATAAGAGTAAGGTTTGGTTGTAATGGGTCAAGGCCTGGGTCCACCCATGATTGTTTTTGGTCACATAACTGTACAGATTTTTCTGGTTATCAGAGCTACTGTCATAATGTCACATAGAGCTGGTCAACCAGGATAATTAGCCAAGGCTCTCCTGCTAAGCTGGTATTAACAGTGTACAATAGACCATAGATCCAGAAGACAGCATGGCGGTGCCAGTAGCAAGCCCTTTAACGCTTTGAAGATTTTAAACTAACAGGCTAAATTGATCAAATCCCAGATCAGCCAAATGTCATGTTTGCTCACTTCCGATTTACTGAAGTTGTAAACAAAAGTTTTCTGGACTATTTTGTGTACTATCCCTTGTCCTCATATGATTTTAATTTGTTAGTGTTTTGATTTCTGTTATATTTCTGTTATACAAACAGTGGTGTTTCAGTTTCTGTTTCTCTATATACACTATGCGTACAGTATCTTCAAGATGCATGTTATGTACACAGCCATGTTCCTGAATTTGAACAGAAAAGAATGACACTCTGGGAAGTTATTTTCATCCTGTCTACAATAGCAAAGGGTCACCCCCAGCTGCTAAATATATCTCCAGCATAAAACACTTCTAAACAGATTCCCTGATCCTCTAAACAAACATATTTAGCAGTGGCTTCTTTGGACAAGGCAAGAGTTAAAGTAGATGATAAACAAAATATCTCGATGCTTTACAGAAAACGCCTTCACAGCAGACAATGGTGGGAAATAACAGATTGAAAACGGTCAACACTACTGAACACATAAAAGGACAAGGACTCTCAAAGTCAACACCGACTCAACGTGAACGCCCTAGCTTCAGTCACTGTTTGAAAATGCACCCGCTGCATACATATTAGAAACATATCAGAGATACACATGAAGCAAGCCTGTGCCCACGATAAGGAGGAAATGGGAGAAGAACAGAGAGGAACCCATGCTGACCACAAAGGTCTAATCACAATCAGGAGTCTTCCTGCAGATGTGACCGTGTCCATATGGTCTCAGAGCAGGGCTCAGACCTGCCAAGATGAGCCAGGTCTACTTCAGACATTCCTTGGCTTGGACCAGCGATGGTTCCGCCATCAGTAGTGATCACCATCTCCCCGAGGGGAAACAGTGGATAGGATTTTATTTTCGATACAGACACAAAGGGATGTCAGGGAGAGGATGACCCTTTATTCCCACTAATCAGGAGGAGATTGGCTGAGAGGAAGGGGTCCTCCCCGGGCCTAACTTCTGCTCACACTATGATGAGGTTTCCATGTTTGACTTGGCTCAAACTGAAAAACACAGACACGAGGATTGATCGTAATGCTCCTGGCTTGCTACTGAGCACCCTAGCTCATGTGCTCAACCAATGATTTATTTCAATGTAATCTCATTCAATTTGTTTTAAATCCCTCAACATAGCCAGGGTGCTGGTCACTCTAAACTACTGGAAATTACACTGAACAAAAATATAAACGCAACATGCAATAATTTCAAAGATTTTACTGAGTTACAGTTCATTGTTGATTGTGGCCTGTTGGATGTTGTCCCACTCCTCTTCAATGGCTGTGCAAAGTTGCTGGATATTGGCGGGAACTGGAACACGCTGTCGTACAAGTCTATCCAGAGCATCCCAAACATGATAAATGTGTGACATGTCTGGTGAGTACGCAGGCCATGGAGGAACTGGGAAATGTTTGGTTTCCAGGAATTGTGTACAGATCCTTGCGACATAGGGCTGTGCATTATCATTCTGAAACATGAGGTGATGGCGGGGGATGAATGGGCCTCAGGACCTCGTCACGATATCTCGTCACGGTATCTCTACACGCTGTCTGCCATCAGTTCAGTACAGTTGAAACTGGGATTCTTCCGTGAAAAGCACACTTCTCCAGCGTGCCAATGGCCTTCGAAGGTGAGCATTTGCCCACTGAAGTCAGGTACGACGCCAAACTGCAGTCAGGTCAAGACCCTGGTGAGGACGACGAGCACGCAGATGAGCTTCCCTGAGATGGTTTCTGACAGTTGGTGCAGAAATGATTCGGTTGTGCAAACCCACAGTTTCATCAGCTATCGGGGTGGCTGGTCTCAGACGATCCTGCAGGTGAAGAAGCCGTATGTGGAGGTCCTGGACTGGTGTGGTTACACGCGGAGGCCTGTTGGACGTACTGCCAAATTCTCTAAAACGACATTGGAGGTGGCTTATGGTAGAGAGATTAACATTCAGTTCTCTGGCAACAGCTCTGGTGGACATTCCTGCAGTTAGCATGCCAGTTGCAAGCTCCCTCAACTTGAGACATCTGTGGCATTGTGTTGTGTGACAAAACTGCACATTTTAGAATGGCCTTTTATTGTCCCCAGCACAAGGTGCATCTGTGTAATGATCCTGCTGTTTAATCAGCTTCTTGATATGCTACACCTGTCAGGTGGATATATTATCTTGGCAAAGGAGAAATTCTCACTAACAGGGATGTAAACAAATTTGTGCACAACATTTGAGAGAAATACGCTTTTTGTGCATATGGAAAATGTCTTGGATCTTTTATTTAAGCTCATGAGACATGGGACCAACACTTTACATGTCACGTTTATATTTTTGTTCAGTTTATTTTCCTACCTCCAGGCATGTTCTGGACTACGCCAATATGAGTGAGCAAGATGTCTTGAAATGAGCTGCAGTGCTGGATTCCTAAAATAACCATTGCGTTAAAACCCCTTTGTCCCAGCAATACAGCGGTGAAGAATAACCTCTAAGTTGCTCCTCTCTATTGTAATACTTTTGTATGTATTGTAATGACACAGTAGGAAACAAACCCTGGGAAAGACTGTTGTCAGTTTGTCTGTGAGGAAGATCATATCTCAGAGGTGAGAACCAGAAACTGCTGTAGGGTTTGTGGTTGTGGTAGAAAACATGTGAAAGTCGGACAAATAAACAGGTACTGTAGATGCCTGTTTTAAAAGTCTTCATTTAGATGTGAAGAAACCCAGCTCTATTTGCAAAAGCCATCAACGTAGTCTGTTTGTTTTAACTTTGTGGCAATGTGCCTTATATTTTAGCCTATTTTCTATAAGGTGTTTGTGGTGGTTACTGAGAGCTGAAAGTGATATGTATATAAATGACATAGAAAGAGCTAGCAGAGCTACAGAGTAAGTTGCTGCAGCCATTAACTGGGAGATGAATTCACCTTCCAGCAGGACAATAACCTAAAACACCAAAGACCAAATCTACACTGGAGTTGCTTACCAAGAAGACAGTGAATGTTCCTGAGTGGCCGAGTTACAGTTTTGACTTAAATCTACTTGAAAATCTATGGAAAGACCTGAAAATGGTTGTCTAGCAATGATCAACAACCAAATTGACAGAGCTTGAAGCATTTTGATTATTCAATAATAATTAGCAAATGTTGCATAATCCAGGTATGAAAGCTCTTAAAGACTTATCCAAAAAAAAGACAGCTGTAATCACTGGCAAAGATGCTCTTTAAAGTATTGACTCAGTGGTGTGCAAACATATGTAAATTAGATATTTCTGTATTTCATTTTCAATACATTTGCTCAAAAAAAATGTAACATGTTTTCACTTTGTCATTATGGGGTATTGTGTGCAGATGGGTGAGAAAAAAAACTATATTTAATCCATTCAGAATTCAGGCTGTAACACAAAAACACGTGAAATAAGTGAAGGGGTATGAATACTTTCTGTATATTTGAAATCAATTTCATGTTCATTAAATGTAGTTTTATTTATCTATTTGGCTACTGTCAAATGCTTTGCCTCAATATATATCATGAAGTATAGCCTTACATGTGCGCAATGATGTGTCAAATCTTGATTTAGTGCAATATTATAGGATAAGCATTAGAATAAGCCGCATCAATATTTGCAGCCATAGGTTTAATATATTTCAAGGAGTTGATCCGTCGTCAGTATTGTGGAATAATTACATTGTTAAGGTAAGATTTTAATGGAGAAAGGTGACCCGAGAGTAGGGCTGCCTTTCATTCCATCCTATTAGTATCGACACATTTTTTTATTTAACTAGGCAAGTCAGTTAACAACAAATTCTTATTTACATTGACGGCCTACCGGGGAACAGTGGGTTAACTGCCTTGTTCAGGGGCAGAACGACAGATTTTCACCATGTCAGCTCAGAGATTCGCTCCAGCAACCTTTGGGTTACTAGTCCAATGCTCTAACCGCTACGCTACCTGCTGCCCCCAAATGCCTCAACGACGCACTTAGCTAACGTTCTCTGCGGGGTGTTTTGGGAAATGTAGGAAAGATCGTTAACCTAAATTCCATCGCTATCTAGAAACCGGGCCTAGGTCTGTTAATTTTCATGCTCAGCAAATCACATTGTAAATCAGTGGTGTATCATTTACTAATCTCACAAAATAAATACACGTGAAACTTGGCGAGACATTCAAGAGGCCACACTAAGTATCTGTCCCAAAAATATAACAGATCTTCATCCTGCATAAAAAACACTTCCATACAATTGTATTACTTTTGTCAACGCAAATTCCATAAGGTAAATAAATAAGGTGGTTACAATTAGAAGAAGAAAATGGTAGGCCTCCTATTGTACAAACTGTACATCATCTCTATAGGTTCTGAAGGGGCTTTCTTTGGTGTCCTTCTGCAGACCTTTAGCAGCAGCTGCAGCCCGATCTCTCTCAATGGGAATATGATGACCATGGCTTTTGGGGCAAAACGTTTAAAGCAATAATCTTTAGATCGTTTCAAAGACTTGATAGCCGAGCTAAAGCCAAGATGCGTATCTAAGGGCTGTTTGACCTGTGCTTTCTTTCTGATGGCTGAAGTTCAAGATTTATCCTCAGGCCTGGACCTGGCTCTTTCTTTTCCCTGGGTCACTTTGACCCCAGGCTGTGAACCCAGTAATGTTATACAAATGTCATGCGTCATTGGACTGACATCTCCCATACAAGGCACCAGCGTTTACCCTCCGAACATTGTCCTGGAGGCAGAGAAGAGCAGAGACCCCTGGCAAAATGAACAAAGATATTTTATAGACAAGGTCATGTTGAAAAAAGAAAAGACACACTAGCACAGTGAGGCAATGTTTTCCACTCACAGCAGCTTCCTTTTAGAACTGCTTGCTAAGACTTTTCTCCTCGGTTCCTGCCCGATTACCATTTATTCTTAGAGGTTTTCTGTTCTCCCTCTGTTTCCCCCTGAGCATTTCATGTGAAAACCTTCTAGGAACTACGTTCAAAATGCTCTCTGAATGTAAATTCAACGCAACAAAAACAGGTCAGCACGGAGAAAGGTCAATGCAAGGTCTTCCCACAGATTTGTCTGCGTGAAAAGTCATCCTGTATCACTCACTGGGGAGTGCTGAACAGCTACAGATTGTCAATGTATTATTCCCCATGTCTTTCGTGTATCTTTCATCATTGTATTGTTTTGGATTTATGACCTTCTATGCACCTTCCATTCCAATCACCCTCATCAATCTGGGGCTCTCGAGGGGCGCAGAGGTCTAAGGCACTGCATCTCAGTGCTAGAGGTGTCACTACAGACCCTGGTTTGATTCCAGGCTGTATCACAACCGGCCATGATTGGGAGTCCCATAGGGCGGTGCACAATTGGCCCAGTGTCGTCCGGATTTGGCTGGGGTAGGCCGTCATTGTAAATAAGAATTTCTTCTTAACTGACTTGCCTAGTTAAATATAGGTACAAAAAAACATGTCACTTCCAAGATCATTTTATGGTTTCCAGGCTGGAGAAACTAGATCTAGACTAGCTGCAGAGACTCTCTCCTGTCCATGAAGCTTTACTACAGTATTGATGCAATGTGCTTGTGTGCATTACTACTCAATTGGAAAGAGCTGTCAGCGATTGAAGCTATTGAAGTGACTGGTTTACTGCTCATTTATTGTGTACCAAATAACCTGATTAGGCCGTGGATTGATCAAAGACAGTGGCAGACTCTCACATTCCTCTGCGGCAGCCATCTCCTCAAAGGAAACGACCCAAGCGCAGTAAACAGACAGGGCAACAAGCTGTGCTGTCTGCTACACCCCACCGCTTTGAAGCTTTAGCAATTCTATGTTGGAATTGTCCCCAGACACAGTGCATTCCTCAGACACTGTCCATGTGTGTTGGTCAGGATTCAAGACGGAGTCTATTACAACTATAGGACCTGGGCCTGTTTTCATAATTTGGCTGATCTAGGAACAGGTCCCCCCTTGTCCATATAAGCATATGATCTAAAAGACTAAACTGATCCTAGATCAGCACTCCACTCTTAGACGCTTTATGAATAGGGGCCCAGGACCCTGCAGAACACTGACTCTCTGACTGCGCAGTGGACACAAAACTGTTTGTTTGTCAGAGACGGTTCAAATGCAACCGATCTTCTTTCATCATCCCACATAATGGAAATTACTCTATAATTGTGGCACAGTTAACCATATTGTGCAACCTCCATTTTGGTTTTATACAAATGAGTGGTGCAGGCATGATCTATTCATGATGTCACATGCAAACAGATGGTGAGAGGGATGATGAAACCATATGGCTGCAACAATGCTCTATGTGAAGTGTTATTTGGTTCATCATACTGACTTCACAATTTACAAAAACATTGTGGGTTGTGACCGTATCAAGGGCGTTGAGTGAGAAGCTCAGCAGATACATTTTGTGCGATTCTAACTAGAACAGACATGGTTGTATGATTGCAGTAGTGGAATAAAGGCATATTTTGTTTTTGGGGATCCCAGATCCCAGGGCATAATTAATGTCACAGTGAACACACGGGTCTTAGTACTGCTGCCAGAGCAACACGCTGCCATGGAAACCTGGGGCCTGTGTGTTGTGTGGCTGCTTGTGTCAGAGATCTGCCTTATTGTTCTGCCCTCCCCTCTTTAGTGACGGCACACTTTCCCTGGACGTTTTCACATACAACATCTGTCCTGTGCAGGCCCCTCCTCCCCCACCACTGACCCGCCCGCTCTAGGAAAGGCCAGAGGGGGCACCTTTCTCAATAAAGCCTGGCCACACACACCTGCTGAGAGGGTCAGGGGTCGCCGACCAAGGCATACGCACATTACCCACAACACAGCAGGACTCCAGCCTCCTGTCAACCAATGGCAGGCCTGGGGTTTCCCTCTCTCCCAATGTTCAGGAGAAAGTCATACCCTCTCTCTAGTTCCTGACTGTGTCTTTTACAGTCAATAAAACAACTTATGGATGATTATCAACCAATAAAGTCATGTCAAATTGTTCAATCAATCAATCAAATGTATTTATAAAGCCCTTCTTACATCAGCCGATATCACAAAGTGCTATACAGAAACCCAGCCTAAAACCCCAAACAGCAAGCAATGCAGATGTAGAAGCACGGTGGCTAGGAAAAACTCCCTAGAAAGGCAGGAACCTAGGAAGAAACCTAGAGAGGAACCAGGCTCTTTGTTATCGACTAAGGTTCCAGAAAGGTCACTCACAACAACAACAAAAACACACCGATCAAAAACATGTTCCACAGAGAATGACCGTGCACTGCTGGAAAGATCTGCTGTCGGGAATTAACAGGGTTTATAACAAGGAATTCACTTTGAAACTTATGATGGGTTCAACCATTCTACGTGTAAGAGGATTAATTCTCTTAAAGTACTTTCATCTATCAACTTTGAGAAATTGCTCAATTTCAATGGGTATTACAAACCACATTTACAAACCACAAAGCATCTGCTTAATCTCTTGTGGTATGTCCACAATGTTCCACTGAAGTGAAAAATGACCGTTGAGAGCACTGATAACCTTGGTTTTATGTAGGCTAACTTCACATTGACTTTAAAAAAAAGTACATTCCCTCTATATTTACAGAACACAGAAAGCCCTGCTGCTGAATCATCCTGTGATTGGTGGATGTGTGTGTGGACAGGGCCAGGGAGAGGGAGGGAGCCAGGGTTTGCTCCCTGTGGTGTGCTCTGTGGTGTTCCCTGTGGTGTGCTCTATGGTGTGCTCTGTGGTGTGCCCTGTGCATGGTGTTCTCTCTGTGCTGTCTGCTGCCTCGGAGGACCCTGAAGGAATCACCCTCATCAATGTGGCCACACATTCCACAATGACTGACAATGGGACTCCACTCTCTCCATGGCAGATGGCTTGCCTTGGGCTGTCCACGCCAAGCTCCCATTGTTTACCCCTGGGTTTGAAGCTGCTTGCCGAGACCTTCACTCCTCCCACTTCAGCGCCAAAGAAGGGACATTTAAATGTAGAAGATGAAATATAGGAGTTTGGTTTTTCTCGAACAACCGGTTGAATGTTTAGGGATATGACTTACTTTTTAAGATGAGAAATACTTTTCCAAGTGAAGTTAAAGATTGACACAAGACAGGGAATGTTGCTTTGTGTGGTTGGATTTACATTGTGGAATAGGCTGCATTCCCACATGGATAGTGCTAAACCTTTATTCCCACAGGAGTCTCTGACACAGTAGGAGCCAGGCTTCAGGCTGTACGTAGCGCCATAGTAAAACATGTGATCCTGACTACACAATGTGTCTGTCCCCAGACTACAACAGCTGAGTATAATGCTACCTGTTAAAATGAGGATAACAATCTATTGATTTTAAGATTCTATACTAGGTTTATTGATTTAATAGATGGAAAAACAGGACAGTATGGTGTGCACTACTTTTACTGAATGAAATGTATACCAAAAAATCTATTCCCCCCCCTCGAACTAGGGTTGTGATGCTGGGATCATGCGGCATCATTGCATTTCACTGAGTGGAAGAAGCTCATGCTAAGCCTTTTCTCCAACAACCTCACTTACACTCACGACCTGAAAATGGAGGGAAGAGACAGCTCTTTGCTTTGTGACATGGGCGTCCTCGGACGTGCTCACCAAAGGCACCAGAGATGAACCAGCTTTGAGCAACTCTATTCAGCAATTAGCATAAAGCTGCCCCTCTTAAAGGACGCAGAAGTCCCCCTTCTGAACTTTTGTCAGAGGGTTCACTGTGTTTAACACATCTGCTGTGTCCCATGTCTGTGCAGCCCATGGACAGGTCTGTCTAAAGCGCACCCTTTATTCTGCTGTGAAAAGAGCTATACGGGCCCCTGATAGATTGCCTTCATTTCAATGAAAATGGCAGCCTCCAGTGAAAGAGAATAATGGAGAACCACCACTTCAGACCCCCCCCCCCCCACACACACACAGCTTAAGGCCCTAAAGCTCCCTTTAAAACGCTCCTCTTAAACAGTCTGATACGGAGCATAATCACGTAGAGAAAAGAAACCATGTCTGACCAGGTTTTATGTTCTCCCTTTAAAAGCTGTCCCTTTTTGTTTTGCGTTAACGTGTCAGCAACCTCAAAGACAACCGTTATGGCGTAGGACGTGGGTATCTAAACCCAAACTGTCCCATAAACAACGATGACATTAAACGAGAAAAACATGTCAATGATAAGTGTAAACAAAGCGTAAAGCTCTACATTTAAAGCCAATGTTGGTTGTTTGGAGGCTGGGGTTTATTTGTGAAACACAACAAGTGAGGAGGTTTGACAGGATGATGCTATGTTAATTTCATTTAACTGACCACATGATGAAAAGTGATGTCAAGCAACTGATATTCTGGGACATTGTTTTCATAAGTGCCAGTTGCAATCAGTTGCTTCAAGCTGTCCCACCAGGAAAGTGAACAAACAAAACCAAAAAATGAAACAGTCCAGCACTGTACACTTTTCTTGAAGTTTTTCCCAAACACATCCAATCATGTGGACTACTGTTGTCCATGGTTACGCTCAAACATGTTAACAAATATTGTTATTTATATTTCACTACACATCAGATAGAAATAGCTCTGGTCATAGTCCCAGCTACAACTTTCAGATTTTTTTTCATACGACAAAGAAGACACTTAGTTTGACAGTTTATTTGACCATATCTTCATGATGAAATCCCCGTTGAGACAAAAGGACTCTCATCATCCATGTCAGTGGTAATAGGACAGTTAGATCGGTTCGCAGGATGTTTACCGGAGAATGGCAGAGACGTGAGCATTAATGGTGAGGACGGTACCAGGATGGGAACACAATGGACAAAACATTTATTTTTTGTTGTGTGTGCTATTAATAAACCAACTGAAGTTATGGGTCAAACAACATGAGACAAGGCTTTAGCAGAACAGTTGAAAGTTAATATTTATATTCAATTGACTGTAAGGCATGGCTCCCACATTCTGTAAGCATGTCTTTGCTAGTCTGGATTAAATTCAAAAGAGTGTTTTACTGTGAGCGTTTCTTGTCTTCTTTTGTTGTAGGGTAACCTGAGCGTTCCACTCTTGCCGGAGTAGACCTACTGTTATCAGAGAGGATACCCAGGCCGGAATCCTGTCCTGTCTCTCCCCACATCCATTTGTCACAGTTAGCCCTTGTTGTGACATTCACTTGAGCCCGTTACATCAGTTCTAGTAGAATCCATCTTGTCACAACAACAACACACTGAATAAAGGACCCCCTTTAATAAGACGAGACACCAGTCAATAATCTGCTCATCTGTTGACTTTATTACGGTAAGCTTCGGAGAGCATCATGTATGCATCATAGACAAGTATAACTTTTGTTCTTCTGAGCGACAATTTTTTCCAGACAAAAAGACTGTCATTCATAATGTTACCTATACAAACATTAGAAAAGAAGGATATGAGTCATTTGACATAACAAATAAAAACGTTAAAACAGAGAGCTCTTTTGATTTTCTGATGTTGTGAAGTCCTGTCCCAATAGTGTACTGGTGTATTGGGGACAAATATAGCCCCTCTGTATTGTCTATCTGCTGGAAAGAGCCCCTCTAAATCAAAATGGACAGTTCTGCACCAAGACAATGGGTGCCATTGTTTCCTGCTGAAAGGAGAGCATGTGCTTTGCTAATGCCGCACTTGCAGCAGCCAACCTCCGGGACAACTTCTACATTCAGTCTTTGATTAAGGAGCACAGTTAGTCATGGATGACTTCCTCCAAGGTGCCTGGAGGTTGTGGGAAAGGCCCAGGGAGCGAATGTGGCCTCGACTGGGCCTGGCACTGGTCACAGTGAATGGCTCTGAGGAGGTTAACGGTATTGAGGGGTGTCCAACAGAACCAATGGGTTCAGTGTGGGGAGATCACATCATCACAGTCTCGGTCACAACTTATCTTGGGAACAAAAGTGATGGTGTGTGTGGGTTACTGTGTTTGCGTGTGTGTTTACAAATGAGGCCTTAGTGAGGGAGCTTTAGCGATCGTGCCCTCCCCCACCACATCATCAGGTCATATGAGCACAGATGCTCCCTGATCTCTCGCTCTCTCCTTGGTCCCCAGACAGAGCTGCCTTGAAAAAAATATGCATTGAGGGGAAAATGACAGTGTTTGATGAGATATTTTACTTTGACAAACTTAAGCTGATATAGTTAAATGTTCTGTCAAAAAGGAAGAACCAAAATGTGGGGGGATTGACACTTGAAGATACAGAGGTATGCATGCAGTAGGCCTATATCCCAGTGAAGGCAAATCCTGCTCCCCATGATCCATGCTAAGGGGGTGTTAGCTAAACACAGGCTAAACACAGGCTGACCCAGGCTTTACAGCCTAGCCCATACCCAGACGTCTGAGCTGGCCCGGGCCGGGGTGTTTATGTTCAGTCAGATCTCAGGCACATCTGTGTTGGGCCGTGTGGCTGGCTGGCAGGGCTGTGACTGTGATTAGCATGGCACCCTTATGGAGCAGTCTGAGGGGGTCACTGCCTTGTGAAGAAGATTATTACACAAGCATAGGCAGGGAGGGGCACCTGTTGCTCTTCTACTCTACAGACTAGCCTACCAGAGACACAGGCTCTCCTAAAAACACCCGGCATCTCCATAAACTAACACTATCTAATCTGGCTTTGGGGCTGTAGTCACCCCATGCAATGCTGCAAGTCTGGCTCACATACTATTTCATCTAATTACCCGCGAGGAATTCTTAGTTGACATTTGTGCAATGTCATAGTATAACAAACTGATATATTATAACATCGTTGTGATGGTAGTCTGTGGTTATTAGTGTTTATTCTAGAGAAATGATTCGACTCATTTTTCTCATTTGACTGACCTGCTCCATGGGATCTTTGCCTATAGGGAATTTGATCCGTTCTGTCCAGTCGTATAATGGACCATATAGTTGCACCAGGATCTTAACCTAACCTGGTCCTCATTCATGCTCCCCGAGGGAAATCAAAATGCTTGTAACTTGCAATAATCCTGGAGTTTCCCACGGTTACTATGAGGGCTTAGCAGAAGTCTGATTCCCCACAGGGTCAGATATGCAGTATGTTTCCCTAATACCACGTAGGTAGTAAGTCGTAACCACAGCCAAATGTAAAAGCACAAAGTACAAACAATACAACGATTCATAATCTATTTACTACTTTCAGTTAATGAAAGGAATATTGCATATAATATTAATCATATACATTCGTTTCATATTTTTCTTTATGTTATTCATAATGGGTAAACTTAGATAAGCCCCTGTTGCATTCAGTAAAGGCTGACAGTCAAACAACATTTTACATTTACATTTCTGTCATTTAGAAGACGCTCTTACTCAGAGCGACTTACAGTTAGATCATTCATCTTAATATAACTAGGTGGGACAACCACACATCACAGTCATAGTAAGTCGATTTTTCTTCAATAAAGTAAACTTAGATATGCCCCTGTTGTATTCATTAAAGGCTGACAGTTAAACAAGGCCTAGGATAATCCACTTATTACGAGAGGATCAGCTCTGTTAGACCCTCCACAAGGGGTAGACCGCTGCCTTGTGTGAAAGCGACATGGAGGTGCTATTGTTTTCCCTCAATGGAGCTGTGCCAGGAATGAACCTCCCTCAGCAGCAAATAGAGCAGAAGATTCCCTCAGCTGACTAGGACGAACAGTCCGGTGAGCAGAAGGCTGTGTGTGTGTGTCAGTCTCTCTGTGTTTGTGTGTTTTTTTGGTTTTACTATCCTTGCGGGGACCAGAAATCCTCACTAGGATAGTAAAACATGGTCCCCATGAGGACAAAGGCTATTTTAGGCTTAGGGTTTAGGTTTAGGGTTACAATTAGGGTTATCGTTAGAATTAGGATTAGGGGTTAGGTTTAGGATTAGGTTTTGGGTTAGGGATAAGGGAAAATATCATTTTGAATGGAAATAAATTGTAGGTTCCCACGAGGATAGTAAAACATATGCGTGTGTATGTGTTTGTGTGTGTGTGTGTGTGGGTGTATGTGTGTATGAGTGTCGGTGTGTTCACTTGAGTGCAGACGTGTGTGTGTGGGGGACACCTCATTATCATTCTGCTCTGATGATATTCCAGACTGAAAGACAGACGGCCATTTCTGCTGAGCAGGTTGTATCCTCAGCATGTAGCATGTGGCCAGGCCGGCTCTACCCCAGTCGTACAGACGGCCAAGCATGACTGCAGTAAGCCTTGTTTACGTGTGGTCCTTGTGAGTTGAATTATTAATGGAGAATGGCTAATCAGCATTGAGCCATATGCATGTCTTGCATTAAATTATGCATCACAAGATGGCAGTGGAATAAAAAGAGTTTAGCATAACAACAACCACAAATATTTATGTGATTATGTTGGACTCAATCTGCTAATGGAGGAGCCAAGAAGTGGTTTGTGTCATTTATCACAAAAGGAGAAATGGGAGTAACTTGACATACATTCTATGTGGGTTCCAACAGGAAATGCAGTCTTAGCATTCCATGTCAGTTCAATTACCAGTTAGTCTTTAGCAATTAGCTAGTCCTCTTTGTGTCYTCTCTCACTGGTTTTRACAWGYCAGTAAAGTKATTTAACAACCMTACYATCACATCTGCTTTACATTGTRGGCTGGTAATTCCCCTGGCRTCCCATGGTGCTATCCATTAAACCCTGCTCTCTGCTCAGCGTCACTGCTTTTATTTACCCTGGCTAAAAGCTAGGACATGATAGAGGGATGCTACTCTCCAGATTGGGCTCCCGAGTGGCGCAGCGGTCTAGGGCACTGCATCTCAGTGCTAGAGGTGCCACTACAGACCCTGGTTCTGATTCCAGGCTGTATCACATCCGGCCGTGATTGGGAGTCCCATAGGGCGGCGCACATTTGGCCCGGCGTTGTCTGGGTTAGGGTTTGGCCGGGGTAGTCATTGTAAATAAGAATTTGTTCTTAACTGACTTACATAGTAAAATAAAAAATACCTTACAAGACACAAGCCAGAAGGTTATCAATCCGGAACTGCTTGATAAACAACATCAATGAAATAATATGAATCTTGACATTTTAGTCATTAAGCAGATGCTCTTACAAGTTAGTGCATTCATCTTCAGATAGCTAGGTGAGACGACCACATATCACAGTCAAGTACATTTACCCTCGATAAAGTAGTTATCAGCAAAGACAGTGCTAGTAGGAAAAGACAAGTGCGATAGTGTTGTTGTTTTTGTATGAAATTAACAATACTTTTTTTAAGCCTGAGTATAATGAAAAAATTAAGTAGACTCCCAAATTGATGAGTGTGTAACTGACACTGTGGAGGTGTATTAAAAGTAGCTGTGAAGCTCTAAATAGAGTATAGATGTAGTATAATATCACTGAGTGTGGTGATAATTGACCCAGAGAGCCTGGCCCATTCGTCATTGTTCTCTGTGGCATATTATGAAGGACACAATGATAGAGCTCCGGCAGGGCGAAGGCCCTCGGCATCACACACGTTACAGACAGGGCCTCCGTTGATGTAGACAGTGTCTCCCCTCTGCCTGTTGGGAGCCCCCGGGCCCCTGAGGGTAGGGAAGTTAGGGGTTCACACAGAGTTGGTCATTACCAAACAGATCATGTATCAGTCCCTTCTGAAGTGTCAGACTCAAGGGAAGATTTTTTACCTTTGGTCGGAAGGAGATTGGTAGGAAGACAAGTTACACGATTCAACGAAGATAAACTGTTGATGAGGGATGTCAGGGGGGGGGGGGGCGCGGTAGCCCAACAAGTTTCATGGCTAGTCTGAACCGAAACCACCTCAGATAAGTTGTTAATAATACTAATCCAACATGTAATTGTTCCCATTTCATTTAACATTTACATGTTAGTCATTTAGCAGACACTCATATCCAGAGTGACTTACAGTTAGTGCATTCATCTTAAGATAGATACAGTCATAGTAGGCAAATGTTTCCTCAATAAAGCAGCTATTAACAAAGTCACTGAGTGCAAGAAAGGCAAGGGTGTTAGTATTTTTATAGATTTTTTTCAAGGGGGGGTGCTATGGAATTAAATCTAATTTCCATATGAGATGAAGTAATTCATACATCACCCACACCTAACCTCAGCAGTTTCCCATCTGAATCTCTCCCAGGCCAGCTTAGCAGTCAGTCCTGTGAGATTCTCACACATTGGCATGCCTTGTCATTTATACAGTATCAGTTCCCAGAGCTCCATTCTTCCACCATAATACACAGGCAGACTGTGTCCCCAGCCTGCATCTCTTCAGATTGCACATCATACAAAACACAAAGCCCTCCCAGGAACATGGGTGACTATTGAAAACAATCAAAACAAATTCAAAACCTGACACTCAGTGTCCCCTCCAGCGTCCATAATTACAACTGTCCATGTCCCTCCCCCTCCCCCAGAACCCTATAGTCTTATGAAGGGTAGACTAGATCTCTCCCAGCGTAACCTGTCAATCAGCAGTGGTTCCCAGGACAACATGGGGTTAGACAAAGGGAAAGTTATGGGAAGCGTTAGTCAGGTTGAAAGAGTGGAAGTAGGGCAGGGACGGGGGGAGAACAGTGGGAGTCTGAACAGTTCTGCAAATGGTCTGTGCACCTCTATAGTTGTGGAAGAGAAGAGGAGGGTTGAGGAGAGAAGCGAAGAGGAGAGGCACTACGCTCATTCTATATAATACACCGGTGACAGGAAGCTAGACTTGCTCTGCAGCTGCTCTGATATTAGGACCAGTTGGGGCTCCTGGGTGGACACAGCTCCTGATTTCACCCCTTGAAAAGATGTGGATTCTGACTTCAGAGTATCGATACAGTGCTTTTCATCTTGCTGACGTTTTTTACGCAAGCAATAGTAGACCACCCCTAGGGCAATCACCATACTAAAGAGACAACCTAGGATGGTCATAATGTAGTGGGTAGCTGTTGCATGGTTCTGTAACAGCTACCCACTTCAAGAGAATAGCATACAAGTATAATTCACTCTAAGGGCATTCCTGATGGAAGTGACACAGTATGTGTAGTCAGTATGTGGTTTCAGGTTTTTAAGTTCAATGTCCTCCGTCTGAAGTTTGAGGGTTTGAATATCAGTGAAAAAACTGTTATTGTATAGAACCAGGCTGTACATCCTTTTGAAGTGATGGGGGATCTGAACAGTAATGGTAGCCCATGTTTCAGAGACTTGCCTCAGCCTCATACTGTGCCAATCAAGGAGTCTGGACTCTGGTGGGAGGGTGGTGTTCTCAGGAGGCACAGGTATGTACGGTGTCACATAGGAGTCTGTACACACAGTGGAGAGCATATGGAGAGGTGTAGGCGGCAGTGGAGCCATTGTCCTGGTGGCATTTGTGGAAGGATGGGTAAGCTCTGTACACGGAGATAGCTGGAGCTTGGCAGCATCATCGCTGTTGAGCTTGGCGGTGGCCTCGGTGGTTTGATGCTGTTGCTCATCGCTCTCCTTCTCCTTTGTTTTGGTACTTTGACGAAGCCATTTTTCTGAAATCCATCGTGGCGGATTAGCTGGTTCGAGCTAGCTAAATAGGCTAAGGGTAATAGCAGTAATGCTTTTTACAGCTAGCTAGCTAAGAGGGAAGCAGCTTCAATGGTAAACTTGACCCCGCCTTTAGAAATCGAAATCAAATATTACAGGCAGAGGTGTATCACGTTATTCACTTAGCCTACCACAAAGAAGAGAGAGCAGAAGCATTTCCCCATTTTTTTTATGGATAGGTGATACACACACACCACAGCGCACCCTGTCCATTATATAGAGACATAAAACTAAAAGTGAGGTTGCTAAAGTTTGACTGAAGGGGCTAAGCCCCATTTAGCCCCCTCGTTGAGCTGGACCGGTCATAATAGATTGTAGCTCAAACCATTAGACTTTTACAGACGTTTCCGTGAGAACAACTGCTCTCGAGATCCTCCCTTGTCTCACACACACCGCTCTAGCGCAGCCCCCCTCATTCCAGACACTGTCTGCGATTCAGTAACATTTTGTAAGACAAATTAATGGTTGAAATTCCTCAAAACAAACATGTATTTTAAAAAATTCACACATTTATGGTTAAATTTTATGTTTAAAAATAGACAGGTTTTCATGTTTTTAACAGTTATTTTGATCAATTTCATCCATTGCAACTTGTCATGAAAATGTTTCTGTTATTCATTTAAAGTGTTGTGTTTCCGTCATACTCAGAGGAAGAGTAATTGGCAATTGAGCTTATCTGACATAGCCTACTACAGGGTCATGGACAGACCTTTGGGGCGACAGGTGCTAAAACCAGGGCCTTGCATGGCCACTGCATGCAAGTCAGATGACTGTGCACTTGGGGTGGGGGGTATTTTCTGAGATTCAAGAGCTCCTGAATTGTCCAACAATGTTACCATAGAAAAATGTCTGCTTAGGGCCCCAGGGGCCAAATCCGGGGGAAACAATAACATTTTTTTTTATTTTTTTTTTTAAGCGCCCTGGATCACCGTGTCCGTCCATGAAGTTCAGTACTGAATGTCATGGTGTTTTGATAAACCACTGTTTCTTACAACAAAGTCTTTCAAGTGGCTTGGAGAGTGGTCGAAAAGCTTCCAAATAGAGCTCCCCGACAGTGAGAATGATCATAAAGTAGTCTCATGTTAGATCATCAATGTAAATAGTTATGATAATCTATTTCATGTTTGAAGACAAATCACCCAAGGATTACAACATGCCTTACTTGATGGCTGTAATAGATCAGACTGGAAAAACCATCCACCCAAGAAAGATATATATATATATTTTTTTAACTCTAAAGTGTAAACACACCTTTCGACTGCTATACAGTAGCTGGCTCTGGTTCCCACATAGGCATGCAGCATTGGGCCATTTGAATGAGAATAGGCCTGATGAGAGCACTGGGCAGTCACGCTTGAGTACTTAATGGAATCCAGTCATCACAGTGACATGTTGCATTATCCTCTGGATCTCCCATTGTGAAGACCCAGCAAGGTAGCTAGTGGCCGGCTGGGGACAAAACGACACTGTACAGGTTGAAGAAAAGCAATTCATTCCAACAGACACCACTTGTCTTCAGGTTCTAGCTGCCACAGCCAGCACCCACACAGTTCAAATTAATAATTTCCAACTTTCTCATCACTTATAGTTCCATGAGAATAAAATATAAATTACATTTGTCAACAGGTATTAGAAGTTCTGACGATTACAGAACAATTAAAACTACGGATGCTGTAATAAATATTTATTCTCACTTTTCTCCCTCTTTCTAACTCTTTCCAAATATCACAATAATTGTAGCAGTAATGCAGCAGTAACTTCGGGAAGAAAGGCTGTTTGGGGTGTAATTGAGTCAACAAAATGTTTTCACTCTGCCCAACATGGGTACCATAGCAATATGTCAGTGTTGCAAGCTGAATATAAGAGTTTCACCCAGGCCTTTATGGCAGAACAAGATGGAGTCAGTTGAACATGCCTGGACATGTCAGAGTGTAACCTGACCTGGAGCTGTAGTAGATTGGTCATCTAATCCACCGTCATAGTACTGTAATCAATTAGATTAGCTGGAAATACAGCACAAAACAACTGCAACTGGCAACCACACAAGGCACCCACTGCCAACGCATGCAGGAAATGACTTCCAAAAATCTAGAAATATTCTGTCATGTCCAAAGAATTTAATGTATGAATCAAACTTGTTTTAAAACAAAAATAATTCACATCTGCCTAATAGCCTGCATGCAAGTTTAAGTGTTGAACATCGAGAAAGTGGAAGATACACAATATATACAGAAGTATGTGGACACACATTCAAATTAGTGGATTTGGCTATTTCAGCCACACCGGTTGCTGACAAGTGTATAAGATCAAGCACACAGCCATGCAATCTCAATAGACAAACATTGCCAGTAGAATGGCCTCACTGAAGAGTTCAGAGACTTTCAACGTGGCACCGTCATAGGATGCCACCTTTCAAACCAGTCAGTTAGAGCCGCCCCGGGCAACTGTAAGTGCTGTTATTGGGGGGAAAGGGGGATACCTAGTCAGTTGTTCAACTGAATGCATTCAACTGAAATGTGTCTTCCGCATTTAACCCAACCCGTCTGAATCAGAGAGGTGCGGGGGGCTGCCTTAATCAACATCCACGTCTTCGGCACCCGGGGAACAGTGGGTTAACTGCCTTGCTCAGGGGCAGAAAGACAGATTTTTACCTTGTCAACTCTGAGATTCGATCCAGCAACCTGCCCGAATGCATAGTGCTAACAGTGATGGTCTGGGGCTGTTTTTCATGGTTCGGGCTCGGCCCCTTTTTTCTAGTGAAGGGAAATCTTAACTCTACAGTACACAATGACATTCTAGACGATTCTGTGCTTCCAACTTTGTGGCAACAGTTTGGGGAAGGACCTTTCCTGTTTCAGCATGACAATGCCCCAGTGCACAAAGCAAGGTCCATGCAGAAATGGTTTGTCGAGATCCGTGTGGAAGAACTTGACTGGCCTGCACAGAGTCCTGACCTCAACCGCATCGAACACCTTTGGGATGAATTGGAATGCCGACAGCGAGCCAGGCCTAATCGCCCAACATCAATGCCGACCTCACTAATGCTCTTGTGGCTGAATGGAAGCAAGTCCCCACAGCAATGTTCCAGCATCTAGTGGAAAGCTTTCCCAGAAGAGTGGAGACTGTTATAGCAGCAAAGGGGGGACCAACTCCATATTAATGTCCATGATTTTTGAATGAGATGATCAACGAGCAAGTTTCCGCATATTTTTGATCATGTAGTGTATCTTAGACTTATAACTGCAAAAAAGTAAATATGCTATCTTTTAGAATAGTAGTTATACACTGAGTGTACCAAACATTAGGAACACCTGCTCTTTCCATGACATAGACTGACCAGGTGAATCCAGGTGAAAGCTATGATCTCTTATTGATGTTAAATCCACTTCAATCAGTGTAGATAAAGGGGAGAAGACAGGTTAAAGAAAATTGTTTAAGCCTTGAAACAATTGAGACATGGACTGTGTGGGTGTGCCATTCAGAGGGTGAATGGGCAAGACAAAAGATGTAAGTGCCTTTGAACGGGGCATGGTAGTAGGTGCCAGGCACACCGATTTGAGTGTGTCAGATCTGCAACGCTGCTTGGTTTTTCATGCTTAACAGTTTCCCAGGTGTCTCAAGAATGGTCCACCACCCAAAGGACATCCAGCCAACTTGACACAACTGTGGGAAGCATTGAGTCAACATGTCCCAGCATCCCTGTGGAACACTTTCGACACCTTGTAGAGTCCACGCCCCAACAAACTGAAGCTGTTCTGAGGGCAAAAAGGCAACTCAATATTAATGTTTAGTACATTCAGTCTAGTATGCCTATAAAATATGTGACAGTGAACGTTTGTTTCTCTCTCTCAGAGAAGGCATGTGGGCCTGGGCCAGAGAACCAGTACATGAGAAACGGGCAGCAGGAGAAGCCCCGCCTCTGCTTATTCTCCCAGCATGGACACACTAGCACTGATAGGATTACAGGTCACACTAGAAGTGAGAGCCAGGGGACTGGTCGGCCCCTCAGAACAGGTTTCAATTTCCTTGTCCCCCATGCAACATTAGAGGATGCTCTCCGCAGGATCATAAGAGGCAGAATGTCTCGCTGCTTGACAGACAAACAAATAGAGCCTGTTTTTATATATCAGTCCACAATACACAGATAGAGTTTCCATTAAGTTGAATGGAACCTCTCCAGAGAGACATACATGGGTTGATTTCTCTGTAAAGTAGGCCATAAGTCAGGTCTGGGTCTGGGACACTCCCTCTGTGGGATATTAGTATTTTCCTGCTCACCCAGCAGAGAACAGAAAGACACTCTATCAGTAGGGTGTATGAGCAGGTCTGTGTCAAGAAACAACGAATCAAAGGCAGGAAAATATGGCTTTTATCACTGTGGCTACTTGCAAAACATGTCCACTAATCCATTTCTCAAAGAGACTGAAAGAGAGAAGATGACAAGAAGACAGAGGAGTGGTTTGAGAAGGTCTTCCTGTCAGACTCAGAGCTGTGTTCATTTCCGCTTATTGGTACCATATTCAGGAACAACAGCATGACCGTGCCTCAAGGCTTTACAGGAGGCTCAACATTTTCCAGACCTCACAGAGA
Source organism: Salvelinus sp. IW2-2015 (assembly GCF_002910315.2). Classification (NCBI taxonomy): domain Eukaryota; kingdom Metazoa; phylum Chordata; class Actinopteri; order Salmoniformes; family Salmonidae; genus Salvelinus; species Salvelinus sp. IW2-2015. The sequence goes on from NC_036860.1 coordinate 73,013,831, forward strand.
ATCCAGAGGTACAGAGAGCTCATAAAATACTTCAAATAAATACAGCACACAGTTCATTCAATAAAAGGCAAGGATACATTCAATTGTGGTCAACTACAACACTGGTATAGTTATATTCACACAAGACATATTCCGTTTTCAGTTATTTTCGAAGTGTGCAATCCCTTTGACTAATACGTTGAAGTCTAAGCATGTGATTGATAGATGCTCTCCTCAGAGAAACATTATCATTACCGTATGTTTGTGTTACTGTACAGCGCTTTCGAAAGGTATTCAGACCCCATTTTGTTATGTTACAGCTTTAATCCAAAATAGATTAAATCAATCAAAATCCTCAGCAATCTACACACAATACCCCATGAAGACAAAACAAAAACAGGTTGTTAGAATGTTTTGCAAATTTAAAAACAGAAATACCTTATTTACATAAGTATTCAGACCCTTTGCTATGAGACTCGAAATTGAGCTCAGGTGCATCCGGTTTCCACTGATCATCCTTGAGATGTTTCTACAACTTGATTGGAGTCCACCAATCATTGATTGTCCGTAGAGCTCTGAGACAGGATTGTGTGGAGGCACAGATCTGGAGAAGGGTACCTAAAAATGTATGCAGCATTGAAGGTCCCCAAGAACACAGTGGCCTCCATCATTCTTTAATGGAAGAAGTTTGGAACCACCAAGACTCTTCCTAGACCTGGCCGCCCGGCCAAACTGAGCAATCGGGGGAGAAGGGCCTTGGTCAGGGAGGTGACCAAGAACCGGATGGTCACTCTGACAGAGCTCTCGAGTTCCTCTGTGGAGATGGGAGAACCTTCAAGAAGGACAACGATCTCTGCAGCACTCCACCAATCAGGCTTTTATGGTAGAGTGGCCAGACTACAGCTCAGCATTTAACACCATAGTATTCTCCAAACTCGTCATCAAGCTCGAGACCCTGGCTCTCGACCCCGCCCTGTGCAACTGGGTACTGGACTTCCTGACGGGCCGCCCCCAGGTGGTGAGGGTAGGTAACAACATCTCCACCCCGCTTTGATCCTACAACACTGGGACCCACAAGGGTGCGTTCTGAGCCCTCTCCTGTACTCCCTGTTCACCCACGACCTGAGTGGCCATGCACGCCTCCAACTCAATCATCAAGTTTGCAGACGACACTACAGTGGTAGGCTTGGACTACCAACAAACGACGAGACGGCCTACAGGGAGGGGTGAGGGCCCTCCTGGTGTGTGGTGTCAGGAAAATACCTCACACTCAACGTCAACAAAACAAAGGAGATGATCGTGGACTTCAGGAAACAGCAGAGGAGCACCCCCCTATCCACATCGACGGGACAGTAGTGGAGAGGGTAGAACGTTTTAAGTTCCTCGCGGCGTACACATCCAGACAACTGAATTGGTCCACCCACACAGACAGCGTGGTGAAGAAGGCGCAGCAGCGACCTCTTCAACCTCAGGAGGCTGAAGAAATTCGGCTTGTCACCAAAAGCACTCACAAACTTTTACAGATGACAATCGAGAGCAATCCTGTCGGGCTGTATCACCGCCTGTTACAGGCAAAACTGCTCGCCCACAACCGTAAGGCTCTCCAGAGGGTAGTGAGGTCTGGCACAACGCATCACCGAGGGCAAACTACCTGCCCTCCAGGACACCTACACAACCCGATGTCACAGGAAGGCCATTAAAGATCATCAAGGACAACAACCACCGAGCCACTGCCTGTTCACCCCGCTATCATCCAGTAGGCGAGGTCAGGTGGCAGGTGCAATCAAAAGCTGGACCGAGAGGACTGAAAAACAGCTTCTATCTCAAAGACCATCAGACTGTTAAACAGCCTATCACAACATTGAGTGGCTGCTGCCAACATACTGACTCAATCTCTAGGCCACTTTAATATAATGAAAAGATGTATGGAAAAATGTATCACTGGCCACTATTAACAACGCCACTTTTACATGTTTACATACCCTACATTACTCATCTCATATGTATATACTGCACTCTATACCATTCTAATACATTCTTGCCATCTTGATGTAATACAATGTATCACTAGCCACTTTAAACAATGCACTTTTACATGTTTTTACATACCTACATTACTCATCTCATATGTATATACTGTACTCGATACCATCTACTGCATCTTGCCTATGCCGTTCTGTACCATCATTCATTCATATAATTTTGTACACTTGTGTGGATAAAGGTAGTTGTTGAAATTGTTAGGTTAGATTACTCGATTGGTTATTTACTGCATGTCGGAACCTAGAAGCACAAGCATTTGCGCTACATCGCATTAACATCTGCATTAACACTCTGCTAACCATGTGTATGTTTGACAAATTACATTTGATTTGTTTGATTGAGCAAAAGCCACTCCTCAGTAAAAAGGCACATGCCAGCCTGCTTAGAGTTTGCCAAAAGTCACCTAAAGAATCTCAGACCATGATAAACAAGATTTTATGGTCTGATGAAACCAAGATTGAACTCTTTGGCCTGAATGCTAAGCGTCACGTCTGGAGGAAACCTGGCACCACCCCTACAGTGAAGCATGGTGGTGGCAGCATCATGCTGTGGGGATGTTTTTCAGCGGCAGGGACTGGGAGACTAGTCAGGATCGAGGGAAATATGAACAGAGCAAAGTACAGAGAGATCCTTGATGAAAACCTGCTCCAGAGCACTCAAGACCTCAGACTGTGGTGAAGATTCACCTTACAACCGGACAACGGCCCTAAGCACACAGCCAAGACAACGCAGGAGTGGCTTTGGGACAAGTCTCTGTAATCAATTTTAGAATAAGGCTGTAACGTAACAACATGTGTACAAATCAAGGGGTCTGAATTCTTCCCGAAGGCACTGTATGTGTCTGTTCATAGTCAAGAGCAGCACATTTTGTCAAATGCTGAAGGGGATGTGAAGCGAAGATGTAAATTAAATAAATAGAAAACGTATGAGTACAGGATTTGCCCAGAGCGATATGCAGCCTCTTTACTATGTACAGATGCTTCCTATGACGCACAGAGCAAGGTAAAACTGTATGTAGTCAGTTTCAACAGTGAGTGTGCAATCTTTCAGCGCTGAGTGGATGTGTTTTGTAAGTTTCAGTGGTGAGAACAAGGCCTTTACAATAAGTGGTCTGACAGAGACATTTTTGTGGCTAGACACAAACATAAAAAACAACAGTAATATTTCTCAAACTGACCTCAGAACTGTCAGAAATGCTTTACCTCCCCTTTGTGCATCATTCCTACAGTAAATGAGGAATATAAATAGCATCCTTCTAATCATAACCACCCCACTCATTCCCCCCAGGCCCTCTCTATTCAAATCCCCAGAGATGTTCAGAGAGAGATCAAGCGCTGTTGTGTTTATTGGTGGGTCTGTGGGCACTCTCTGGTGGAAGTGGGATACTCTTTACAAAGGGGATTTCATTTCATTGGAATTCAGCGGTAACATCGTTAGAAGGGCTCAGGGATGGGATGGGGTGCTGTTTAGTGTGGTGGGTAGTTTAAGGGGGAAAGAAGGTTTTATGTTTCTGTTGTTGCTGTCAGTGGAGGGAAGATAGAAGCAAAAAGGGGGATGGCTGGCATAAAGCTGGTATAGAAGAAGGACTTTCACTTAGTACATTTCAACCGCCATTTTAACAACTGTCATTGTCCCAGGAGTCCAAGGAGCTGTCTGACCAAAAGCCTTTTTAGAGGTGGGATGAATCTCCTGCAGAATCAGGAGAAAGAGCCTGTTGATCCAAGAAGAATGAGGGCCAGGGAGACAACCCCCTCTCCCTGGTTTCTTATATTTGTTTTTTATCTGCCTTTTTTTTGCAGTTTTAAAAGAAGCACAAAAGGGCTTGTCGGTAGGAACAAATCGAAGTGAAAGGATTACTTCTCAGCAACGTTTTGTGATTTTTGTTTGATTAAAAGCCCACCTTTCAGTTTGTTTTAAAGGGGCATTTAAGGAGACAGGCTTATTGGTTCTTCTCCTCCATTTTACAGTGTGTTCTCTCTGTGGTTCTTCTCCTCTTCTTCTGCTCCTACCGTATTTACAGTGTGTTCTCTTCGTTGGTTTCTTCTCCTCGTTTTACAGTGTGTCTCTTCGTGGTTCTTCTCCTCCATTTACAAGTGTGTTCTCTTCGTGGTTCTTCTCCTCCTTTTTACAGTGTGTTCTCTTCGTGGTTCTTCTCCTCCTTTTACAGTGTGTTCTCTTCGTGGTTCTTCTCCTCCGTTTTACAGTGTGTTTCTCTTCGTGGTTCTTCTCCTCTGTTTTACAGTGTGTTCTCTTCGTGGTTCTTCTCCTCCGTTTTACAGTGTGTTCTCTTCGTGGTTCTTCTCCCTCTGTTTTACAGTGTGTTCTCTCTCTGCTGGTTCTTCTCTCCATTTTACAGTGTTGTTCTCTTCTGGTTCTCTCCTCCTTTTACAGTGTGTGTTCTCTTTCGTGGTTCTTCTCCTCTGTTTTACAGTGTGTTCTCTTCGTGGTTCTTCTCCCTCCATTTTACAGTGTGTTCTCTTCGTGGTTCTTCTCCTCTGTTTTACAGTGTGTTCTCTTCGTGGTTCTTCTCCTCTGTTTACAGTGTGTTCTCTTCGTGGTTCTTTCTCCTCTGTTTACAGGTGTTCTCTTCGTGGTTCTTCTCCTCTGTTTACAGTGTGTTCTCTTCGTGGTTCTTCTCCTCCTTTTTACAGGTGTTCTCTTCGTGGTTCTTCTCCTCTGTTTTACAGTGTTGTTCTCTTCGTAGGTTTCTTCTCCTCCATTTACAGTGTGTTTCTCTTCGTGGTTCTTCTCCTCTGTTTTACAGTGTGTTCTCTTCGTGGTTCTTCTCCTCCTTTTACAGTGTGTTCTCTTCGTGGTTCTTCTCCTCTTTTTACAGTGTGTTCTTCGTGGTTCTTCTCCTCTGTTTTACAGTGTGTTCTCTTCGTGGTTCTTCTCCTCCATTTTACAGTGTGTTCTCTTCGGGGTTCTTCTCCTCTGTTTTACAGTGTGTTCTCTTCGTGGTTCTTCTCCTCTGTTTTACAGTGTGTTCTCTTCGTGGTTCTTCTCCTCCTTTTACAGTGTGTTCTCTTCGTGGTTCTTCTCCTCTGTTTTACAGTGTGTTCTCTTCGTGGTTCTTTCTCCTCTGTTTACAGTGTGTTCTCTTCGTGGTTCTTCTCCTCTGTTTTACAGTGTGTTCTCTTCGTGGTTCTTCTCCTCTGTTTTACAGTGTGTTCTCTTCTGTGGTTCTTCTCCTCCTTTTACAGTGTGTTCTCTTCGTGGTTCTTCCCTCTGTTTTACAGTGTGTTCTCTCGTTCGTGGTTCTTCTTCCTCTCTTTACAGTGTGTTCTCTCTTGGTTCTTCTCCTCTGTTTTACAGTGTGTTCTCTTCGTGGTTCTTCTCCTCTGTTTTACAGTGTGTTCTCTTCGTGGTTCTTCTCCTCCATTTTACAGTGTGTTCTCTTCGTGGTCTTCTCCTCTGTTTTACAGGTGTTCTCTTCGTGGTTCTTCTCCCTCTGTTTTACAGTGTGTTCTCTTCGTGGTTCTTCTCCTCCTCTGTTACAGTGTTGTTTCCATTCGTGA
>NC_036860.1:73023909-73027404 GCF_002910315.2 Salvelinus sp. IW2-2015
TCTCCTCCATTTTACAGTGTGTTCTCTTCGTGGTTCTTCTCCTCCATTTTACAGTGTGTTCTCTTCTGGTTCTTCTCCTCTGTTTACAGTTGTGTTTTCTTCGTGGTTCTTCTCCTCCATTTTACAGTGTGTTCTCTTCGTGGTTCTTCTCCTCCGTTTTACAGTGTGTTCTCTTCGTGGTTCTTCTCCTCTGTTTTACAGTGTGTCTCTTCGTGGTTTCTTCTCCTCTGTTTTACAGTGTGTTCTCTTCGTGGTCTTCTTCTCCTCCATTTTTACAGTGTGTTCTCTTCGTGGTTCTTCTCCTCCATTTTACAGTGTGTTTCTCTTGTGGTTCTTTCTCCTCTGTTTTACAGTGTGTTCTCTTCGTGGTTCTTCTCCTCTGTTTTACAGTGTGTTCTCTTCGTGGTTCTTCTCCTCCATTTTACAGTGTGCTCTTCGTGGTTTCTTCTCCTCTTGTTTTACAGTGTGTTCTCTTCGTGGTTCTTCTCTCCTTTTTTACAGTGTGTTCTCTTCGTGGTTCTTCTCCTCCTTTACAGTGTGTTCTTCTTCGTGGTTCTTCTCCTCTGTTTATCTCTCTCTTCGTGGTTCTTCTCCTCTGTTTTACAGTGTGTTCTCTTCGTGGTTCTTCTCCTCTGTTTTACAGTGTGTTCTCTTCGTGGTTCTTCTCCTCCGCTTTACAGTGTGTTCTCTTACTGTAAAACGGAGGAGAAGAACTTCTCTTTTGGCTCAACCAGTCCTTGTGATGTCAGGAAAAAAAGAGGACTAGAAGTATAAAGCTGGTATCCATACCAATTTACTCTGGTTTACTTAGCTCAACAATAGAAGTGGTGGGGTAGGGATTTAGCTAGACGACTTTGCAAATAAGGATAGTCAGTGTTAGACTATTCTCCATATGACTTTAAAGCTAACCCCTCTAACCAAAAGATGATTTCACATGATTCACATGCTTTTTCACATCAAACTGTTTTTTTTATTATTATTGAGAAACATGATATTATAATTCTCATCCAATAGTTTGATTGGTCCATTGGCCATTCTCTGAGACTGAGACTGGTGGGAGTGAGTGTGGGTATTCAGACCTGTCACTGCCAGCTGCAGGGCAGTCGGTCTGCTGGAACTCATGTCACGTCCAGGGGTCAGCCACCCCACTGCTTGAGAGACAGAATTTAAATAACAAGGGCTGGGGAATTGCCAACTGTTTAAAGCCCTTAAAAGGTCAATGCAGAATAATTGCATTTGCTTGGCTGGTGAACAAGCTGTCCACACTTGGCAGAATTTGAATAAATTCACAAAGAATTTCAATGAGGAGTCCAACTTTTTATATCTGAGAGGCATTTATTTGTAAGCCGTGGAACGTAGCCAAATGTTACAGGATTCACCGGTTCTAAATGGAAGTTTCCAATGGTAGGCCTAATCAATCATTGTAAACTCAGAAGCCTGCTCTGTAACCAAACCCCCAAAAATCACAAGGATGTACATATAAGTAGCCTAAATATAATCAACATTTATTCAATTAGGCATCCTCTCTTGTAGATTGTGAGGCTCTGATGACAATCACAAACAGGCCAACTAAAGCCAGATAGGGTTGTTAATTATTCAAGCCTACTTGAAAAATGCTACTTTTCACCACCACCAGCTGCAGACAAGGTGCTAACTGAAAACATTAACAATGTCCACCTGCTGCTTTCTTAGAGTAAATCTTTCACTCTTATCTGTAACTGCCACGGGACTTCCCTGATAAGGAAAACCATAGGATCTGATCCCCTCCTTAATCTCCTCCAGCTAATATGACTTCTTTATTCAAATGTATATGTCAAATGCTCACACAGCAACATATTTTTATGTTATATTTACCAAAGTACTATGAAGGCCTACCTGTGGTAGATTCAAGAACAATCAAAGAGCCTATAGAAATAGCTGTAGGTTAAGGCAGAATGTGAAAACTTTGGCGGGCAAGGAATTCAAAAGTAACAATGGGTTTACAAAAATGAATTTCACACACACGCACGCACGCGCACACACACACGCCCTCCAAACGTGGGCGTGTCTACGATGTAGATCCCGCCCGCCCGGGGGGAGAGTCTTTTCTCAGCGTCTCCACAATAGAGCGCAATGGCACATTACAGACCGCCCATGAGGCGTGGCTAGCTTGGCGGGTAGCTTATAAAGTAGGGCTAGAACAAAATTGCATTTTATTACAATAATGCAGACGCACGGGAAAGTTGTTTGAGTTCTTTGTTCATTCTGAAGCGAATTACTATATGGACTTTAAATATACGTGTTTCTCAGTATACAACTACATGTTGTAGTTTTGAAATATATTAACATGTCGAAAAGTTATGGTAAGAAAACGGTTATCTCTATAACCAGTGCAGGAGTCACCTGCCTTCTGTTGCTCTTGGTGGTCGCGCAGCATCACAGAGTTCAGGTAGACGAGGTTCCAAACCAGAGAGAGATGGGGACGCGCTCACTCCAGAGCATGGACACCGTGGCTACGGACGGAGTGAAGGATGTTCAGCAACAGGTCAATTCGGATGCGCAGGCAAAAAAAGGATTATCTGCGTATTTTTCCAAGTTGACCCGGGGACGGAGAGAGGCGGACAAGCCTGCAGGGTCCGCTCAGTCAGCGACAGATGCCTCCCCCGCAGAGGACATCAGTGCAGATGACATCTTCATCGCTGTCAAAACCACAAAGAAGTTCCATCAGTCTCGACTGAATCTCCTTCTGGATACCTGGATCTCTAGAAACATGCAGCAGGTAAGCCAACAATACTACATTATTATCAGAAGACTATGGTTCATTTTAAATCTTCCATGGACAAAGTCTAGAATAAAACAAGCACATATTTTCACGAGGTTTCCTTTAGTAGGCTTAGGCTAGGCGATTTACTATAGAACACAATGCTTTTACAAAAATGGGCAAAAGGCCTAATCTTCTCCCACAAAAGATGCTTTACAACAAGCCACCAATGAGAGTTAAGTGTTACTGCTGACCCACTGAAACATCTGTCCCACTCATGTCAGGTGAGATGGGTGACAACTGTTTGTTCCTCAACTGTCCATGTTACCCTCTTAATTATTCAGAGTTCCTTAGGCTCTGTCACTTTGTATTCTGCCTTGAGTGATGCCCCTGAGAACATAGGGAGCAGTTTCAGGACTCTGCACCCCCTCCTTTTTCCCCTCTCTCTATTATCCCGCTTTCTTGGGTGTCCCTGTGAATGCCCTGGTGTCTCACAGCAGCAGCTCCAGTGCTGTCCCCTTTCCAGGGCTAACAAAGCGTCTTTCTGAAGGGGGGAAGAAAAGCTTTCCCAGCCCCCTTGTCTCAGCCGCTCCATGGGAACGTGGGAGCTGAGTCTGGGTCAAGCAGCCAAGGGATGGTAAAACGGGGGCTTCGTTAAGGGGATGCTTGGGACAAAGGGGTGCATCTATAGGGAAGTTTGTGCTGGGAGTAGCACGCTGAGTTTGAAAATGCAGCCCTGAGAACCAAGCTCTTTT
>NC_036860.1:73029916-73119222 GCF_002910315.2 Salvelinus sp. IW2-2015
AGACAGTGGTGGCACAAGAATCAGCTGGATTCCAAACTACAGTACGTCTGATGTCCTGTTCACATACATCGAATTCAGTTGATGACCATCCATCAGCAGTCTTCTATGCATGTGGAGACACATGGGTTAACAAGCCCACTCTAATAAAGCCTCTTATGAATGTTTCCCTCTCTCCATAGCAACTGTGCATGCCCCAAGTATCCAGAATGAAAAAGAGGCGGGAGGGAAGGGACCCCCCCCCTCTCCACCCACCTCGACTGACCCCCAACACCAATTCATTCTGGATCTGTACACTCCAAAAGAAAAAGGGGAGGCTCCAATCATGTTGACTAGAATTACAAATATAAATCGATGGCCATCATACGATATATGGGGAGTCCCAATAGATCATTTCAGCACACCTGTGTGACACAGAAATAAGGTCTTAGCAGCCAAAGAATAAGCTGTCAAGGTAGAATACTGCAGGCTGGTGTTTTAGTAACAACAAAGGGCAGCTCGTGGCACCTTAAAGAGCATGGTAAGGGATTAGGGTTCGTTTTATGGTGGGTAGGGCTTAAGAGTGTGCTAGGCAGCCCTCCTCAAGTCAGACAGAAGGGCTTGATGAAAGGGCCCCATGGCCTGTTGTGTCTGCCGTTTGCCTGTTTGTTGTGCGTGTGTCTGCCGTTGCTGTTTTGTGTCTGCGTTGCCTTTTGTGTGGTGTGTCGCCGTTGCCGTTTACTTTTCCCCTCTGGAGACAGGCACCTGCTTATTCTCCGCGTGCCCAACACGCCAGGTAGCAGCGCCCACTCAGCCTCACCCACTCATCCTTCCTTTCTCGCTGCTCGCGACTCCACAGCTAATGACATGAACCAACCCCACGTTTCCCACTATTGCTTGCTTGCTCTGACTGTTTGAAAGCGCAACAGCCTTGAGATTGTATCCTAACAGTGGCGCTGGCTGAGTTCATGCCAGAGGGCGATAAGGGCAAAGATATTACCTTTCTAATAACTCCCTCCCATTTCTACAGTTCAGCACTATTGCCATCGGTGCCAAAGCTTTATTGATTGGTTTGACAACAAACTGGGAGAATTGTTGTCGATGGATGCTGCAAGGCCCTGGGCTGTGTTTGTTTTAAGGAAGGGTGGTGGTTTCACTGGTAAAGGGGATCAGAGTGCGCTGTTGGCTTTAGTTACGCTGAATGGACAGCTAATACTGAGGAGCTGCCAGAGCGGCCCGGGTACTGACAGAAAAGGGGTCGAGAGGGGCTGAAAAAAAAATGCGGGGGGGGGGGGGGGGGGGGGGGTTTTCCTTCCACTGCTTGGGGGATTTTAAGTTAAAAAAAAAATATCGGAAAATCTGGGGGGTTGGGGGGTTGGGTGGTCCACTTTTTCAAATGTTCTGTGAGGGGCTTTGATTTCATGGATTTCCACTCCCACAACGTGATCTGATGTGTTTTCCCTCCTTTTCAGACATACATCTTCACAGACGGAGAAGATGAGGAGCTGAAGAAGAAAATTGGTGAGTTTTAGATTTTCTTTTGAAACATTTTAGTTCTCATTTTATATTTGTTTTAACCTGAACAGTAGCTGGGATTAGTTCACCATTAAATGTCCAGATTTGATAGTGATAAACCAAGCCCCTATATGAATCCCCATGGAATTTGTTGCTTTGAGCTCCTGGGACATGCAGTCTTAGTGGCAGATGGCATTAAACTGTGTGAAAAAGGCTCTAACAGCGCTATAGTTACAATTACTTGCATTAGCTAGCTTGTAAGGTACTAGTTTGTAACTCACTATCTCCTCCCTCATTGTTCCTACAGGGAGTCACGCCATCAACACCAACTGTTCAGCAGCACACAGCCGCCAAGCTCTATCCTGCAAGATGGCTGTGGAGTACGACAAGTTCATTGAGTCTGGGAAAAAGTCAGTGTCTATTTAAAGTGATGAATTTACCCAGGCTGTATGTCATTCTAGATTTGATAGTGATTATTGTTCTAATTGAAATATTAGAACGCTTTAACAATGTTTTCCCCTCTTAGGTGGTTTTGTCACGTGGATGATGATAACTACGTTAACATGAGGACTCTGGTGAAGCTGCTGTCCCACTACCCCCACACCCAGGACATGTACATTGGCAAGCCCAGCCTGGACCGGCCCATCGAGGCCACAGAGAGGCTAGGAGACAACAAGATGGTAGGTGGACTTAGCCCTCCTGGCTTATAACAACTTTTCAATTGGTTATTAAAAGTTTGAGATGCTTCAGAAGGGTTGCATAACAACAACCTAACATGCTCGTGGTCTCTTTTTTTTCTCCATTTTTTTTCTTCTTCCAGCGACCAGTAAACTTCTGGTTTGCTACTGGGGGAGCCGGCTTCTGTGTGAGTCGAGGCCTGGCTTTGAAGATGAGCCCATGGGCCAGTGGCGGCCATTTTATGAACACGGCAGAGAAGATTCGTCTGCCTGACGACTGCACCATCGGCTACATCATCGAGTCGGTGCTGGGGGTGCCTCTGACCCGCAGCAACTTCTTCCACTCCCATCTGGAGAACCTGCAACAGGTGTCCAGATCTGAACTTCACAAACAGGTGAGATGTGCACGTTTGTCCGGCCGTCGTTTCTGTGAGAATAGAGTTTCAGCATTTATCAGAACTTATTGGGCATGGGTACTAATTTCTTTCTTGTATTTGCTTATTCCAGATCACATTGAGTTATGGAATGTTTGAGAACAAGAGGAACATCATCAATATGAAAGGGGCTTTCCCAGTGGAGGAAGACCCATCAAGGTGAGACATTACCCTCTGCATGACAACTAATACACAAATGGCGATCCTACTCTACTTGAACTATCTTGACTGTAAAGAGGGTATATCTTTTTTTCTCTGTTAATCTAACCTCCATGTCTCGCTCTCTCGCTCCTTGTGTTCCAGGTTTAAGTCTGTGCACTGTTTGCTGTACCCAGACACCCCTTGGTGCCCGCTTCAGGTTGCCTACTAGGTGACCGGCTCCTTTGGTATCCTCGTCCCCGCCGTGCCTCGGTATCTGAAAGGCTGGTGGGGACCCGTGTTTGGTATCGGACTGTGATGTCACTGTATTTTTGTTTCAGTGGCACACGGACTCTGATAGTTTTACTGGGCTGCTGTGCGGCCCACCTTGGGACATTTCCTTCCTGTGTGGTGTCTTGGCTTCCTCCCCTGGCATAGGGGCAGAGGAGCCAGGCAGGCACTTAGTAGGAAGGAGCTTTCAGCATTATGGCTTTGCAGGCAATCAGTGCTTTGTTTTAAATGTTGCTTGTAAATGTATTTGCAATTCTTATAGAATACACTACTTATATATCCAAGCCTTTTGCCAGCTTTACATGATTCATTTGTTGAATTTCCGCTGAATTATTTCCCTCATTGTTCAATTTCTTTTTGTTTCTTCTGGGTTTTGGAAGCCATTCAAGGTGATCCTTTTATGTTCTATAGAAATAATCAGACGGTCAGAATTTCTGAGATTGTGGAGGAAATGGTTTTCATTTGGGGATTTTTGGTTGTGGTTTATTTTTTTGTTCATCTCAGAAGACTCCGGACAAAAACAATAATATGAAGATATTTTGGTGCTTTTTGTTAATGATTTGTCAGTGTTATTACTAATATGATTTGAGCTGGCAGAAGGCAGTTTTCCAAATGTGCCGTCAGGTTATAAAATCTGAGGTACATCAGGAATAAGCACTTTCTCCCTTATTGGTAGTTTTAAATGAATGAATTGATGTCCTTAGATATGTTTCACAGCTGTGTCAACCAACAGATGTAATAACATAACCCCCAAAATATCAATATCTCTAGATTTGATTGTATTTAAGAACATTCCTTGCATTTGATAGAATCAGGGAAAATAATATATAGCAAAGATATCGATATTTTTTTTTCCTGTTACAATCAACTGTTGATTTGTTTGAACATTGTCTTGTTTAAAAATTGCACAGCTGGGTTTCAAATGAACTTTTGCTTGCTCTTGTGAAGTAGCTAAATTACCTCCAACTCTTCCACTGAGAGTTTATATTTACATTACCATCTACACATGTAATACTCTCTGATAACTTTTTGCACAAAATGGATTGATGGAGAGCCATGTACACTAGTCTAACTTATTCCTCAGTGAGTATGCGGGTTGGTTTTGTATTGAGCTTTGCAAGAGCAACACCAGTGTTTACACACACAGAGGTGTTCTTCCTCTGTAAACGACCCATATTGGGTAGGATTGTATATGTTAATTATAAAGCAGTACTTGTGTACTGTGCCTTTTTTGTTGAAATGCTAAATGTGTATATTGCGGATTAGAATGTAAACGGTTTTGATGACCTGGACATGTTCTTTACTGCTTGTTGTAACTGCGCTAAATGGCTGTTATTTATCCTCCAGTATCTGGATGGTTCTAATGTTTGCTTCTCAGGGATTACGATCAAATCCTGATGTTATTACCATAGGAACCACTGTGGTGCCTGAACATGACGCTTTGAAATAAAGTTGGATAACCGCTGAGAAACAATTTTAGTTTCGTATTTTGTTTTCTATGACATTCCATTCATAGCATGAGGTTACAGATCTACTTCTACATAAAGGTTAGAATGGAATAAACCATACTTTTTTTACAGATAGTGTTTGTGAAAAAAATATCAGCTTATTCAATCACGTCATTATTTAGAAGGGATGACATAGGGTGTCATGACTTGCCATGATTTTATGTAACTGTCTGTTAGAGGGCACACCCAGGCATGACGATTTAAAAACTATCATTGTAAACTCAGTCATCTCTCACAACCATGCCAAAGAAAAGGGCTGACTAGAAATGGCAATGCCCAAATTCTTATGTACTCTGTCTAAAGCTCTGTGCTCATCTCACTAAAGCATTTAGGCAAACAACCTCTCCCAGTGAGTCTGAATGTTGGCCGAGGCCCAGCGTGTAAATTATAATGTTAATGGGACACACTTAAAAGCCACAACTCGGAATTAATTTATTAGTCTACAACACTGGGTATGGGAAAGGACATTGTTGCGATTGAAAAGGATTGTGAGGAATTAACAGACCCGCAGTGTGGAACCACAGTTCTCCATGTGTCACAATCCTAATTCCACTGATGTTGTGATCAGACGTGACATTTCTGTGTGTCTGTCAGACGGAGCCACCGCTTTTCTTCAGACAGAATTCTATGCAGAAGACGGAGGACATCACTCATAGTGTGACACCGAGCCTTGGGAAAACAGTTTGGCAATGATGAATTGTGGGTAACGCATTGTACCCCTCTTACAGTACATAAACAGTAGCCCTGCCTGATCTGAAAGATATTAGACCCAACAACGTCCATCACTCAACCAATGCAGTCTCACCTATAGCATAGCGCAGAAAAGCTTCTCAGAAGTTTTCAACCCTCTAGGTTTTGAAATGACTGACCAAGGTAATGTTTCTGTAACCCTGTGAGTCAGACCACACTTTAGAGCCAAAGCTGTACGAGATCACATAACTCTTCAATTAAGGATTTGTTATTCATATAAAACCTTTGTTTTTCTAAGTGAAAGATCAAACCGCTCTCGGTGCCGAAGAAGACATGTTATTATGAGGACACATCCGCGACTTACCACTTAATTGTACAAGAGTTGATATACTTGAGCCATGTTGATGCTGTTCACATGGGTCCAGTGCCAGTAAAGAACCCCCTACTTCCTCTACAGTCATGATACAGTTTCACCCAACTAATAGCCACTGGTTAAATGGATACGGTTACTAGAGTGATGGCTTTAACATGCTTGTGTCATATAATACATTTCACCCTTATTTCAAACCTCCATAAAGATTGGGGGGGGGGGGTTATCATTTCATGTGTCACTGGAGAGGAGAGCTTGATGGCAGATGTCTGTTTGAAACGGAGCTTCAGACACAAAGGGCCCGTAACTTTTCCCACTACATATCACCAAGCCAAGCTATGATTATGGCTTTGTGGCCTGGATGTTTTCTCTGGTAATTTGTCTCACATGCTCAGCTTCACTGACGGGTCCTTCATCCCTTCGCATGAAATGTTTTCTAAATGGACAGATGACTGTGAATGTAAAGTGGGTGAGTCAAAAGATTCAAATATGCTTTGAGAGATAGGACTTCCATTCAGTGGGACTGTAGCCTGAGTGTATGAGCCAGACAACCATAGACGTGTAGTTACAGACACAACAGCAGGTGACAGATGACAAACAGAAAGACATGTAACTGGTGAGAGGGTTATCAGATAGCAACAACAGGACGCTACAGCCCTGTAACCTCATCTCTTCTGGTGACCAGACATAATATTGAAATAGAACCGGGGGTGTTGTTGTGCCACATCTTATCACTGATAAAGATTTTAGGAACCAAACCAGTCCACTATCCAAATTCCGTTTTTTAAATGAGGAATTGTCCACATAGTTGTTGTTTCTGCACACAATGATGCCAGTCAACACTCAATCTCCAGTCTTCCTTGTGTTAGCTTCTCCAGAATCGTGTCAGTCAAACTGTCTGCTCTCACCCTCGCCGTACTTGTGGCTTTAACCCTGGGCGTCAGTCATCATGAATAGCTGATGTATCTAGTCTCTGTCTGCTCTGCCACCCTTTAAATGATAGTTAGTTCTGAGAATTCCCATGTGGCAGTTGACATGAATTCATAAGTACTTTAAACACACATGGACTTAAGGTTTTCTATTTGTTTTGACTGGTTCCCCTCCACTTCAGACGCTACAGACTGTCTGAGTTCCGCCTTTTCCCAGATGGTCCATTTAATGGGTGCTTCCTGTCTAAAAAAAGCTCCCAACCTACTTGAGAATGTGTAGGCCAATAATAGAGCGAGTAGGATTCCAAACATTACAACTATAACTATATTTAAATCATGAAATCCACCCCAAAAATGTGCAATGTAAAGGCCAGAACAACTTGTGCCTTGATAATGAAACGTGAAAGCAAACCTGTTAAACACTCTTGAGGTAAGGTAGTTGACTCACTCTGACTCATTTGGTGGACACACTCAACATTAATCCAACGATCATTTTATCTACAGAGAAGTGTCAGAGATGGCTATTAGATGGTGATGATCTGGAACTGTCTGTATCCTGCTGATAAGACACTTTAACACCTCGGAGAATCTACAGCCTCATAGGTGTTACATCTCACACCTCCCTGCTTGCTGTTGGTTCAGACGTGTCAAAGTACACACGAAAAGTATGTTTTATCAGGGAGGTCTGCCTTGTTTTCATTCATACCCACTGGGCACACACTGGTTTAATCAACACCTTCCACATTTCAATTCCATTTTTTAAATATAACCTTTATTTCACTAGGCAAGTCAGTAAGAACAAATTCTTATTTACAATGACGGCCTACACTGGCCAAACCCGGACGACGCTGGGCCAATGGTGGGGCAATGGTGGTGTGGATTAGGAAACTCCTGCAGTGATGTTCATGGTGAATCCTGGCACAAGGCTAAAATCTGGCGAGGTATGGAAGGCATCCAACATTGGAACAACTGCCAGGAGACAAACATTCCACAGCGCGCCGGGGATTGCGGAGACGCTGGTGACTCGCACGCTGTCACCGTGGCTTTCCCCTGCAGATCACCCACCCAGCCAGTCTCCAATTAACAGCCCACGGTGTCTGTAGGATTAGGAGCGGCTGGAGTGGCAGGATGGTTCTGTATAGCCCCACTGGGAGGGAGCACTCACAGCAACTAGCTGAGGGCTTAATCCGCTTTCTCAACATGTACTCAAAAGCTGTAAAGGCTGTCTTTACCATAATCCAGGTATCACATATCTCTAGAAGTGAGGGCTCGCTTGAACTTCAGAGTGGCTATTATTTGTGAAGACAGTGTCCTTGAACAGACTATAGTGAAGATCCAGCCTTAGAGGAGTGCTGCAGGCTCCTCCCAGACCGATCCATCCATATACCGTAGCCTCTTGAAAGGTCCATTGGGTAAGGTAATACATAAGGGACCTTCTACAGTGTCCCACAGCAGGCAAAACAGTTCCTGTGTGTTCAGCCAATAGCTTGATCTCACCCATCCATCCCACATTGACTCGGAAAGGCCGTGCCTGTAACTCATGATTATTGAATAATTTGATCTGAGTGCTGGGCAATTAATTCCTGTTGGCACAAGCTGTAATTGAATTATCTATCAACAGTCTTATAGTGACAATGATAATGTACTCGACCACTTTCCATGACATTGTCCTAATTGAATCATTTGAATTATCTGAAAACATCCACTTATTTCATCAAAGACATGAAAGGCTGTCCTGCCCATTCCTCACTCATATACCATCGCTGCCCTAGGCCCAAAGTACTTTCCTACACTTAAAGAAACATACACTGAGTATACAAAACATTAGGAATATCTTCTCTGTCCATGACATAGACTGACCATCTCTTATTAATGTCACTTGTTAAATCCACTTCAATCAGTGTAGATGAATGGGAGGATGTAATAAATGTATCACTAGTCACTTTAAACAATGCCACTTTATATAATGTTTACATACCCTACATTACTCATCTCATATGTATATACTGTACTCTATACCATCTACTGCATCTTGCCTATGCCGTTCGGCCATCGCTCTTCCATATATTTATATGTACACATTCTTATTCATTCCTTTACACTTGTGTGTATATGGTAGTTGTTGTGAAATTGTTAGATTACTTGTTAGATATTACGGCACGGTCGGAACTAGAAGCACAAGCATTTCGCTACACTCGCATTACCATCTGCTAACCTTGTGTATGTGACCAATACAATTTGATAGGTTAAAGAAGGATTGCGTCATTCAGAGGGTGAATGGGCAAGACAAAAGATTTAAGCACCTTAGAACGGGGTATGGTAGTAGGTGCCAGGCGCATCAGTTTGTGTCAGGAACTGCAGCGCTGCTGTTTTTTTTTTACCACACTCAACAGTTTCTCATGTGTATCATGAATGGTCCACCGCCCCAAAGGACATCCAGCAAACTTGACACAACTATGGGAAGCATTGGAGTCAACATGGGCCAGCATCCCTGTGGAACGCTTGACACCTTGTAGAGTCCATGCCCCGACGAATTGAGGCTGTTCTGAGGGCAAAGGGGGAGGGGTACAACTCAAGGTGTTCCTAATGTCTGGTAAACTCAGTGTACAAGGGAGCTCCACTGTGAGGGAGGAACGCTAAGTCCATTATACCTGGGGAACAAGGATTAGCTCGTGAAGTCAGTACCGTATGCCCTGGGGTTTAATACTCTTCCCACTCCAGTGTTCGACAGTGACAACATTGGCACCTGCAGGGCTGTTGAGTGATGCTTGGGCCCACACCCTCTGCGTTAACGTCCTAACAGTAACACCATCAATCTTGATGCTACTCTCAGATATGCAAATATCACCGTCAGCGTAAGACATGCTGGATGTCGGGGAGATGAAGACTGATCATCTTTACCAGTTGAACACTAGGTTGACACGCCTAAAGTAATTTGACCCCCATTACAACACATTCTGAAATGTACACAAGGAAGGAGGCCTAATCTTACGGTAGAACACCAAAGGGATCTTCACCAGAGATATGCAGGAAAGGTTGATTTGATAGAGGATGCAACAAAATAGAACATTTCCTTAAAAAATGTTGGGAAACAGTCCTAACTTAGGGACTCAAGCACATATTGAACTGAAGAAATCGGTTTTTTTTTTTTGGTGTAAGTGTCTTAGGGCTGTGCGAGACACAAGCTTTTGCATGGAATGCAAATCAGGAGGCAAATGAATTCTCTGGACAGACAGCTCCTTCTCCAGGCCTCTGCTCCGGCAGACACACAAGAGAGATATAGGACTCCAAGCTACGAGTGTTGACTGTAGCTTGATTACTGCCATGTATGCCTCATAGCCGCCTGTCCGGAGATTTTCAGTTAAATACAGTATATTACAGCTACTGCATAATGCTGTTTATTCATAACCTACACCAAATCCAACTAATGCATCTGTGATCTAGGATTACTGTTATAGGTGTGCCACCCTTCAAATGGGTCTCAGTTCAATCATTCCATTGCAGTATTTATGTATTAGGCCTAAGAGCCAACCAGCAACCAACCAGCAACAAGACAATCGTCCCAACAGAGGAAGACCAGTTCTTTGTAGCGATTTACAAGTCACCCTGCCTTCTAACACAATAGCTCGTTCTGTAAACGCCATTTCCAGCCATTGTTGCTTCTACAGGAGGAACGTTGCCACATTCACGACAAGTGTGGCAAACTAATGTGAAAATGTACCTTGTTAAACCTGTTAAACCGGAGGTGGTGGAAAAACACTGGTTCAAGACAGTAGTTTTGCCCAGGAGGCAAGACTCCCCTCAAAGCCTAGGAACGAAAAGGGATACGGTTTAGATCAATGTAAAAAGTAGGACAGTGAGAGGGAGGGGATTTGCTCGAGAAGATAACTACCCTGCACCAATACCAATGCTTGCTTTTGAAAATGACTGGCTTTCCACACAGCCATGGAATAAAAGGTTAGGGAGGGGGCAACAGGGTAGCTCTAGCGATCCCTCATTCCCCCTCCTGGTGTGTGGGGGATGTGTGTAAAAGAGCTGCTGGGATGTGAGTAACACAGACACACCCCCCAGGATACAGCTGCCTCTCTCTTTTGAGTCCAGCCACAAAGGAGGGACAAGCAACACGACCTGTCTCCTTGACTCCCAGGCCCTCCCATGACTCCAACTACAATGTGCCTGGTAGGACGTCCCTCCAGTCAAAGATGCCTGGGACCTGCATTCACTGCTCTTTGCCGGGCTCAGTCCCACAGGACACTACTGTACATTGTGTTAAAAAAGGGTGGATCAGAATACACTGAGACATCCTCTAGAATTAGACTTTTCTAATTCTAGCTAAAATGGATGACAATTTAGAGAGGCATCTACACTAATAGGCTTCTTCCGTCTGCTCTGTCATGCAGCTGCTCTGAGTCCTGGAGAGATAGCTGGGGTTAGAATCCTCCAGAGGAGAGTTAGCTGTGCTAGTGTAGGAGCATCTGGCTGTGCGCCCAGGCCCGACTCAGGAAGTATCTGCTGGGGGTCAGAGGGCCCTGGCACCATCTCGCCCCTGCTCCGCTATTCAGCCCTCCACCTCAATGCATTAGCAATGCATTCCTCCAATCCAACAATGGGGAGTAATTCAATTTCCTCAAGAGTAAGACTGTGTGAAATTTCATTAGCGCGCTCCTTCTCGCTGAATACATTTCCGGTGCATTTGCAAAAGACTTGGCTGCCTCTTCAGGAGAAACAAGACTATTTAAACACCGTTCTGCTTTGTTTCTTTACTTCTCAGTCAAACTGAAACGTTTGAGAAGCAGGGAAGGAAGGGGGTAGATGTGATTGCTACATATTCAGACAAGAACATTGAATTAGAATTTAAAAAAAAAAAAAATAATCGAATATCGTAAGCATCACTAACCATTTACATGTAAGACCAAAATAAGATAATCTGATAGGCATTGTTGTCTCCATGCATACTTAACGTATACCCTAAAGAGTTACCAAAAAGTTCACATCTGGTGTGAGATACTAAATGGACCTTCCAAACTGATGACAGTGCAGTGAGTGGCCAGAAGGAACGGACAGCTGCTGAGTTCATCTACTTCTCCAGCTGTTCACTTATCATCATCCTAGGATCCAGGAAGAAGTGTTGACCACTTCTCTTTGTTCATACTATGTTGGAAGAACACGTGACAAAACTGATTTGATTTAAAAGGATTTGTTGGACATTTCTGTCATGTTTGTTAAATTCATGTATCGTAAAGGCTGAGTTCCTAACATTACATTTGTAGTAAAATGGGATGAACAAAATACTAGGATTAAAGTACTTTGGCTCATGATCATTCAGGATCGAGGTACCATTCACTCATCCATCCCCGTTCCCATCCCTCCAACCCCTCTTAGACTAGACAGGACGCCAGTCTTGGAGAGACAGCAGCTGCCTGACGTTCTGCCCTACAGGAAGGAGACAATGCTGGACGTCTGTCCTGTTTGTGACACTGGCCTCTCGCCTGCCGTCGGCCCAGTGAGGTTACACAGACAACACAGCCTTTCTCCTCCAGTCAACAGGACATCCAGGCCTATAGCCTTTCAATCTGCACACTACAGAGAACAATAGCACATCCCAGAAATACATTGGAGCTATATTACTGCCTGTAACAAAGCCTGCTGTGTTGAATATCAAAATACTTGTATCAACAAACAACCATCACCTCAGAGTACTATAGCACAGATATATTTACTGAGACACTGTGTAGTTCTGCTGCTACCTAGTGCTACTAGTCACAATATCAGCCAAGTGGAGCAAGCAATCTGTTATCTTTGTTCACCATTGATAGCTGCACATAGGCTTCCACTGTAAAATAATGTAGCCTAAGTTAAAATCAAACTCTCATAAAAATCATGCATTTCTGTCCATTTCAAAACAGTTATGATCAACATTGTCTATTCTTCACTACATGTAAAGACAAGTCAGGGTTCAACAGTTAACGTTGGTTTAATTTCAAAACACTGAGTTCAAGCTCAATAAAACCACAGGTTTAACATGTACAATATTTTAGTAATTGCTTTAAAATTATATGAAAACAATGAGTAAATCTACAGGGAATTGTTATCAAAACAAAGCAATGAAAGACAAAAACTATATCGTATTCCCATAAAAGCAACAAAAATGTTCTGCCTGCTACACATCGTAATATATGCAATGAACACTAAAAAGAATCAAATGGTAAATTACTTTTTTTTAATGAAGGAAAAAAGATTTCATCACCATGACAAAGGAAATGTCAACTTCACCAGCTCATTTAGCAAACTTGTTTTAAAGGGATACTTCAGGATTTTGGCTATTAAGCCCTTTATCGACTTCCCCAGAGTCAGATGCACTGGTGGATTCCATTTTTTTTGTCTCTGCATGCAGTTTGAAGGAAGTTTCTAACTAGCGTTAGTGCATTTGCTAGTAGATACCATACACTTCCACTCATTCAGCTATCGCTAGTTAGCATTGGCTCGCAGATCTACCTCTAACTCATACTGGATGCAGAGACGGTGGTCTATTAGTTCATCTGACTCTGGGGAAGTAGATAAAGGGCATAATAGCCAAAATCCTGAAGTATCCCTTTAAAGTCTGTACATTGATCTAGCATTACAATATCAACAAAGAGAATATGACTACTCTAAAAACAGTAAAAATCCACCATTACTATAATAAATGGTCTTTCACACAGAAAATAAAAGAACAAGTCATTTTCAGCTCAAAATGTAGGGCTCATTTTCCTCATTTGGTTGCTCAGGCAACCACAGTGCTGTGAACTGTACAAACAGGCCTAAGTGAGACATTTAAAAAGATCCTAGTAAAGGTAAGGTGTTGTGTTTGGTTATTGGCACAGTCTGACGAAAGAACCACACCTCTCATATTGATTACAACGCAGAACGAAGGGGCGCCAAGAGAAGCGTCGGTAGCAACAACGTACAACAATATTTCACTGTACGTTTGAAGGGGCACCATGCTTTAGGAGTCCACAGGAAAGTAGGACGCTCTTGCTGAAAAGGTAAATGGTACAAATGAACCTGTGTCACTACAGCATTTCTTCAGTTTACCCATTGTGAAACAACTCCTGCAGTTTCATTTTCTCTCTCCAAAATAGTTCTTTATGCCAAAACACATCTTTGTGACAATGAAATGCTGGTGCATTAGGATGTCCATTTTGCATTCTCTTGGCTGTTGCAACATGCATAATTGTACACTCGAATACATGTATTCTACCCCTCTTTAGAAGAAAGACATACTAATTCATGTACACAGCCTCCAGACACGGGATGTAACGTGATTCAGCAGAGGAGAACGTTGCGAGGCGGTCAGAGATCTGTTGGGAGGACAGGAGACAGGCAAGCAAAAACACCGACCACTGTACACAGAGGAACACCAACACAAGATACCTGGCTAATAGAAGAGCACTGCAAATGAGACTTTAAATGAGTCTTATAATGGTGGAGGAAAACTCTTTTGTTTCGTCTCTCAGCAATCAGGAACCAGTCCTCATATCTGTCGGTTGAAAAAAAGCTTGTGCTTCCGTTAGTTTCGAAATGTTTCCTTTCCTCGTCTGAATGGTCTTCCGGTTTGGGGACAAAACCTTACCATAGAAGTGTGAACATTTTTGTCAAGCAGATCCTCAATTGATCAAACTCCTCAATGTAATTGTGGTATTGATGAGAGGACAGTGGGTCCCACCGTTCACAGCTCCTCTTCTTTAGTGAGCTTTATCCGTCTTTTCAGTTCACATCATCCAAGAGCAGACGCTGGAATCGAAAATAAACTTGTTTTTTTCACAGCAAAACTCTCCAGTTCAAATTCCATGTAGCTTCAGTCATTTTTCAGGAATAGTGGCATACTGTATCACTCCAATGAAAAACCTCCCTCTGGGGGGGGGGGGAGGAGACAACAACAACAGCCACAAACATGCAGGTCAGGACTAATGTAAGAGTTAAGAGGTCCCAGTCTTTTCCAGTCATAGACCTACTACTATAAGACATTAGGAAATAAGATAACTGGTCCCACTCACAGTCTGTGGTCCCACTCACAGTCAGACAAATGCAATAACAAGCTGATGGCTACGTAGATAAGAAATCAGTAGTCTCTCAGCTTGTTAGACAGAAGTAATGACATGTCAATGTGATCTCGTCAGACACATGGATTGAGAGACCGGATAATACAACTGATGTTAATGCCCTTTCCTCGACCAGGCGTTCTACTGGTCGTGTTGCAAGTCCTCCAGATAACAGGATCACATGAGGAACTGAGATGTTTCACTATTATGAAGAACACTCACACGGAATGCTGGAGAAACACTGGTCTTTGTCTTTCAGACATATCATTGCCATAGTATTGTTGAGGTACATCCAACCGTTGAGGAACCGTGCCTGGATCCCAACTTGCTATGACAGAGGACTAGGTCTGTAAAAGGGTGTGAGGGAACAGTGGTTTCTAGGCCTTTCCACAGCTCTCTGTGTAAAGGCATTGCTCAACATCTCCTCCAGCAATGAGCGAGAGAGAGTACAGTACGTAGCAACATATTGAACAAAATCACTATCAATAGTAATCAGTGCTAGCCTAGATGGTCCCATAACTGTCTCAGTCCTCACCAAAGCAATGGCAGTTTAGTTTCATCATCTAGTCAGGTGTTCTCTCCTTCACAGCACCACAACTAGTGGGTTTTGCAGTGGTTAACATGGAGACCATTTGATGGTGGATGTCTCCTTCATACAATATCAAATACAAGAAGACCCCAAAAGTGGCAGACAAATAAAACCAAAAGATGTTGTTGGAGCAACATATCCTCACGTAAGACATTATCACTCCGTTCAAGATGATATTTGGTGGACTGAGCAGACAGAGGAGTGGAAAAGGAGCAGAGATCGTTCATGAAGAGCTGGAGGCCAGTTGCCTCATTAGTCTGTATTGTCCCTGGGCCATGAGGATGGCCCAGCACTGAGGCGGGGCGGTGGTAGGGAGTAGCAGGGGAACAAGGGCCACCACTCAGTCAGTCCACTAGCAGCCCATGAAGCAGATGACAGAGATCACACGATGCTGGAAATAACCTCCCATTGGCCCTCACCCTGCACTGGCTAGCGGCTCCGCTGTTTGGCCCAGCCCAGACTGGCCATCTGGAAACATAATGAAAGGGCCTACGGAAAACATTGTAATGACGACAGAACTATTTACACGATGCGCCTGTCTTGCACGTTCCTTTCTTAGCTCTGTCATCAAGCACACTTCAAAAGACATATTTGGCTCAGATGTTTGAAGTTGTTGCTGGGGGAAGAGGGCTAGTAAGAGCGAAGAGGAGAGGAGATTGGGACTGTAGCCTGGATGAGGATGGAGATGACGTCACAGAGATGTTGAGGGGCATTGGAGAAGAGGTTCCAGAGGCTAGGCGGTTCCACACGGGTGTGTCTGTTGGTGGGTCACGCCCCCGGTGTTGTCTAGAGCTGTGCCGCTGGGTGATGTGGTGGGCGGTGTGGAGTGTGCTGTCGTGAGTGGTGTGACCGAATTCTGTTTTCTTGTGCTGTGATGGGTGCTGTGGAGCTACGGGGGTGGAGGTACTGGGACCCGGTCCGCTGTTGGCCAGGTACTTGCCCATTGCTGGAGGTGTACTGTTGAGAGAAAGAGACAAGTAGGCGTACAAAACAGCATGGGATGCCCGTGTATTCACAGATAAAACATTTTCATCCAATAGAGAAGTATAAAAAATGGAAAAGTCATGAAAGGGCCTCGGAAACATAAGTCTTTACATGATGCCTCTGCCTTAGTGGTGTATATTTGATATTTTCTGTATTTTGAAAGCAGGTCTTTTCCCTGACACCAAAAAAGCAGACTAATGTAACAAGCTGAGAACAACAGGTCACCTTAACAAATCAATAGAGAGGGTTTGGCTGTGAGGCTGGAGAATGAACAAGCTCCACACCTCACAGATGACAACACCCAACAGAAGAAAACATTCAGGGTCCATTCATTCATTTTAAATTGAGTAAGCTGCGCAGAAGCCATGCGGGATACAGCACCGGGGTTTTGCATTGTGGAATGTCACCCGGGAGTCATTTGAAAGCCTATTGTGGACACCTAGGATCAGCAAATGTACAGAATATCTCAGATCCCCTAACCTCAGATTTGGCTCTGAACGGTCTGGTGTGTTGAGATCAGAAATCTACCTCAGTACATATCTACCGTATCTATCCACCATCTATCCAGGTATATATAGTATGTTTCTACATGGGAAAGTAAGGCTTATCATACTGTACTTGAGGGTAATAAACCATAACTGGAATTGGGTTGTCACATCTGTGTACATTAATGTATTTACTGCAAAGGAAGGAGCAGACACAAAACCAGGTGCACTTGCAGTCACATACTCTGTGAAAGATGTGACAGGTCTACAGAAACAGGACTTATCCACTTGCCTATAGCTCCTATATAATATACATGCCATTCAGCTTTTATCCCAAAGCGACTTGCAGTCATGCGTGCACCCAGAGATCATCAGCGTTTCCAGCGCCATGCTCGGCCAACTGGATATAACCAGACGTTATATCCTGCACACGAATGTACTGAAAAGTGGCCTTGCCAGATCATCATGACTTTCAATGGAGTCTCTGTAGACTTAGAGGTAAAGTGAGGTGGAGATCATCCCACTCCACACTCAGAGCCATTCTACCCTTTATAGTGTACATCTATGAGCTCTCCAGGAGAGAGACGGGACATAGGTGGCACAACCTGACAATAGCAGAAAGATGTTCTGGCTCACAGAACAACTCAAGACTTCCAGAATGAACCAGTACAAGTCCTGGACCAGGGGAATCTCCTGGAACAAACTGGATAAAGTTGTTCTCTCTCTATAGTAATTAACTTGTTCATTTTTCAAAACCGTCCATCCCTAAAAAAGTCCACTCAGATGTCATTCATAGTGTCCACTCCTTTCAGACCCTCCCTGGTTCAGGTGGAAAGGGGAATGCAACAGTCTGAAGCAGACTGCAGACTGCAACGCAGTTACGTGAATGTCGTTTTCTGTCGGACGTAGGCTTCAATGTTGTAAAGAAAGCCATAGTGGGCCTGAAGGCAGGACAAGAACGTGACGTGATCACCATAACACAGCTGCAGTGCTGGGGGATCGGAAGGCATGCAGCCCAAGGACACAGTCAGGGAACACGCGTTAGGTGAGGGGTCACACTAGCAAGACACAGGAGGGCAGTGGGGTGGCAGGTAACTCTGGTTACGGCGTGGGTGGTTGGGGTGGGGTGTTGGGGGGGGGTAGACTTGGTTTGGGGGTAACACAGGCCAGTAAGTGAAGGTGGGTGGGCGGGCCATTGTCTGTACCTGTTAGCATAGCGGAGGAGGTTACCAAAACGATCTCTCACTCGCCGAGGGCTTTAACTGCCAGCTGCAGCTGCTGTAACTGTCCATGCCGGCAGTCAAATACAACTGTGTGGGTTTGCAGGAAAGAAAACAACAGCGACAAGACAGTATAGAGAAGATGCACAGTGCAGAGTCTAGGCCCAAGCAGACACACTGACACCAAGGAGGGGCTCAGCCTCCAGGACAGGAGGGCAAGCAGCCAGGGAGGACCAGGGACTGAGGGAACCAGGTTGACTTACAACACACAACCTGTGGAGACTGGTAGCTAGGATCGTCATGTTGACTCTAGCGCTTACTGTGAACCAAACTCACTTGAATATGTCAAAATAAGAGGCAAAAACAAAACACCGACTACTCTGAGACATTTCCAAAACCAGGCCCCGTTGGCAGACTGTTTACTTTAAAACAAGATCTCATCGGAAAGAGCTTTCATTATCATCATCATTATCGTGTCCTACACAACGGCTGCCAAATGACCCAGTCAGTGGAGGTGTTCTGTCCATCAGTGAATAACGTAGACATTGGGACACTTACCGAGGGAGGAGGGGACTCTCTCTCTATCAGTGGGGTGTTCTCACACCGCGGGTTCTGGAAGGCATTGGCATTCTGGGTCCTGTGTAACAGAGCAAACACACACTCCAAGGTTAAACACAGGCAGGGATGGAACTACAGATGCAGAACCTGCGTGCGCACACACGCACAGAAACAGGTGCACAAACACGTACATGACTTACTGACCCTCAAAATATACTTTCCATGCCACAGAAGCACATACATCCACATCTACAAATAGTTCATGATACCATTTAAACCCCAACAGGCACATCAGACACAGAACATCCATGGCTGTACTGTACTGTACAATCCAGCAAAACCAGAGTACCACCAAATCCCCTCCCCCAGCCCCCATCCTAAATCCTAAGAGGTCCATTCATAAGGCTGTTGGGTTTCAAAGGGCCACAGCTGGAGAGCAACAGCTGCATCGCTCGTGGCCGCCAGAATGTGACACTATGGGAGAGCAGAGCACAGCTCCTCTTTCTCAGCGGTGCCCTAAACGTGGAGGCTGTGCTAGTACAGCCCTGGGTCACATGGTATCTCACATTCCTCAATCCTCACCACCACAGCCTGCTTCGAACCTTTCAACACTGAGAAAGTGGAGGGGAAGTGCACCCACTGTTCCCCAGTGATTCTCTTTGAGACGAGTGTTCCACGGGACTGGTGTTACTGTACTCACATGTACTCTGTGACGGGGGCGTTGCTGACGGTGTGTGCTGCAGCAGGGATGCTGGTCTCGCTGCCGTAGCTGCTGCCACAGCTGTACAGGCTGGGCATGTGGACGCGGTACAGGTTGTCGTGGTTCTGCAGTCTGCCTCCGTGGGCCACGGACTCCTCCTCGCTGTCCGCCTCGTTCCTATACGAGACAGAGAGAGAGAGACACTGCTGAGTCACACATCCACCAGGACACATACTACCAGGGTTGGAGTCAATTCCGTTTCAATTCAGGAAGAAAACAGAAATTCCAATCCGACTTCCACATTTTCTCATAGGAAATCATTGAGGAAAAGGCAACAGAAAACATGTCATACCCTAAGGATGCAGCGCCCCCTGCTTCGACCAAATGAGATACTACATGTGACTAACACATTTCAGTTAATTACTATAGCTCCTGCCTTGGGCAAATCAGTGTAATTTTGTAAATGTTGGATCTCTATGGAAAGATCCATCATTCACCCAAGTGACGAACGTACAAGGACACATCCACAGTACCATTCTCAATTTCATCGTGGGGGACAAACATTGGAATGACAGTTTATTTTGAAATGGAATTGACTACAATCCTGCAGAGTGACAAACGGCCACAAGGTGGAGCCCTCTCCCACTGATGGGGAGAGCAGCAGCGGCACAAAAACAGGCACATTCACAGTCACGTTTTGCATTCATCCTCGGCCACGTTTCTAGTCAATTTCTTCACTGCCCAAGGGGAGACGAAAGATGTCTTCTCTTTGAAAAAGGGAAAGCAGCAAATCCCCACTGAGCTTAAGGTATAAAACCACGCTCCACTAAGATAAACATGTATTCAGTTTCCACACAAATATTACAGATTGATCTGCTACAGTACGGATTGGTTTACTTTGCCATTTCTGTCCAAACAGGAGCTGTGATAGTAACTAGCGCAAGGGCACCACTGAAAGCCCACTGTCACATTTCCAAAAAACAAAGACATTTCCCCCTGTAGCACAATGGTCAAGGTATAAAACATGGACAACAAAAGAAGACAAAAATAGCCTTTGCGGCGCTGCAGTGAACAGCGCTGCTGATGATGATGATGATGACATGGTGGAGCTTGTCTCCCTCTAGTGTTCAACACACCACCCACAGCGTTCTCCTCCACACAGCTAATTAATGACATCATCCCATTCGGATCAGCACGCATTCACCCATACAGAACATTACGAAGACAGAGTGTGTAGMGGGGGGGGGGGGGGGGCGTAACTGATTTCCAACATTACCGTGTTCATATATAAAACATATCAATGGAATGGCTTATGGCACTAAAAGCAGTAAAGCTTAATGGCGGGTTATTAAGAACTACATGCGTCATTACAACAACGAGTTATTACTCAAACAACTGTATGTCATTTAGAAGATGCATACCTATACAAAACCCTTTGCTGTATAACAGGAACAGCGAGCTGAGATCAAACTGCAGAACATATCCACCAGTCTCCTCAGAACTCTGCTAATTACATAGTGGAGTTAAACTGGAGGCGTGGCCTGGGACAGCTAACTCTCGTCTCTTACAAGGCATTATGATTAATCCTCTCCATCGGCTGCTGATAGGGTCACCCAGCGGAGGGAAATCAGATGGATTTCATAAAGTACGTCGTCAACCTCCAAAATTACACCACTCCATGCAATGGTTGCAATAGATTTAGGCAAAGCTTTGCACGATTAGGGAGAGGGGGATAACAGGAAGTGATATATTTGGGGAAGCAGCTGAGCCCTCCTGGCCAGGTCCGATGGAACACGTTGCCAGTGTTCTACACACTAGCAACGGAAGACTTAAAGCAGCTAACACATTTAGTCAGGGGTTTAGAAACTCTTCAGGAAAAAAACAGATTCAATTCTATAATCTTATGGTCTCTGTCTGTCTACAGGCAAATCATTTGAGTCATTTCCATGTAATGTAAAAATGGGACTCAAGAGGCTACAGTCCGTGGTTCAGGCAAAAGCTCTATTAACTAACATATGAGTTCTATTGGAAGCAATTCTAAAAGGTTTCTTAAACGCTGAAATACTTAAAACATCGTTTATTTTCTGAACCATTTTCCTCATAGACATGGAGCACTAACATAGAAACAGAAATAGCATTGAGGTCCAATTGGACTGTATGTGGTATTGGAAAATAGTGGTGTGTACGGGAGATGGGTTCTGACCTCTTGTTGTTCCAGGTGTGAGGTAGGCTGCAGACGATGGCGCTGAACATGAACGCCGTGACGAAGGAGAACACCACCAGGTAGATCAGGCCCTCCAGTCCGTCATAACACAACCCTGTTATAGCCTGGACATAGTCCTGGAACACAACACAGCAACACAGTTAATAACACAAGCCTGTTATAGCCTGGACATAGTCCTGGAACACAACCCTGTTATAGCCTGGACATAGTCCTGGAACACAACCCTGTTATAGCCTGGACATAGTCCTGGAACACAACCCTGTTATAGCCTGGACATAGTCATGGAACACAACACAGCAACAGAGAAGTAATTTATAATGGTACCTGACATTATTTATGATCACAGTATGCACAGGGTGGTACAGTGCATCAGTCTCTTCAATTATGTGATGGTGCATGACGTTAGATCATTAGTAGATGTCATACATACATACATACAGTGAGGGAAAAAAGTATTTGATCCCCTGCTGATTTTGTACGTTTGCCCACTGACAAAGAAATTATCAGTCTATAATTTTAATGGTAGGTTTATTTGAACAGTGAGAGACAGAATAACAACAACAAAATCCAGAAAAACGCATGTCAAAAATGTTTTAATTGATTTGCATTTTAATGAAGGAAATAAGTATTTGACCCCTCTGCAAAACATGACTTAGTACTTGGTGGCAAAACCCTTGTTGGTAATCACAGAGGTCAGACGTTTCTTGTAGTTGGCCACCAGGTTTGCACACATCTCAGGAGGGATTTTGTCCCACTCCRCTTTGCAGATCTTCTRCAAGTCATRAAGGTTTCGAGGCTGARGTTTGGCAACTCGAACCTTCAGCTCCCTCCACAGATTTTCTATGGGATTAAGGTCTGGAGACTGGCTAGGCCACTCCAGGACCTTAATGTGCTTCTTCTTGATCCACTCCTTTGTTGTCTTGGCCGTGTGTTTTGGGTCATTGTCATGCTGGAATACCCATCCACAACCCATTTTCAATGCCCTGGCTGAGGGAAGGAGGTTCTCACCCAAGATTTGACGGTACATGGCCCCGTCCATCGTCCCTTTGATGCGGTGAAGTTGTCCTGTCCCCTTAGCAGAAAAACACCCCCAAAGCATAATGTTTCCACCTCCATGTTTGACGGTGGGGATGGTGTTCTTGGGGTCATAGGCAGCATTCCTCCTCCTCCAAACACGGCGAGTTGAGTTGATGCCAAAGAGCTCCATTTTGGTCTCATCTGACCACAACACTTTCACCCAGTTGTCCTCTGAATCATTCAGATGTTCATTGGCAAACTTCAGACGGGCATGTATATGTGCTTTCTTGAGCAGGGGTCCTTGCGGGCGCTGCAGGATTTCAGTCCTTCACGGCGTAGTGTGTTACCAATTGTTTTCTTGGTGACTATGGTCCCAGCTGCCTTGAGATCATTGACAAGATCRTCCCATGTAGTTCTGGGCTGATTCCTCACCGTTCTCATGATCATTGCAACTCCACGAGGTGAGATCTTGCATGGAGCCCCAGGCRGAGGGAGATTGACAGTTCTTTTGTGTTTCTTCCATTTGCGAATAATCGCACCAACTGTTGTCACCTTCTCACCAAGCTGCTTGGCGGTGGTCTTGTAGCCTATTCCAGCCTTGTGTAGGTCTACAATCTTGTCCCTGACATCCTTGGAGAGCTCTTTGGTCTTGGCCATGGTGGAGAGTTTGGAATCTGATTGATTGATTGCTTCTGTGTACAGGTGTCTTTTATACAGGTAACCAGCTGAGTTTAGGAGCACTACCTTTAAGAGTGTGCTCCTAATCCCAGCTCGTTACCTGTATAAAAGACACCTGGGAGCCAGAAATCTTTCTGATTGAGAGGGGGTCAAATACTTATTTCCCTCATTAAAATGCAAATCAATATATAACATTTTTGACATGGGTTTTTCTGGATTTTGTTGTTGTTATTCTGTCTCTCACTGTTCAAATAAACCTACCATTAAAATTACAGACTGATAATTTCTTTGTCAGTGGGCAAACGTACAAAATCAGCAGGGGATCAAATACTTTTTTCCTTCACTGTACATACATACATACATACATACCAGTTGAAGTCGGAAGTTTACATACATACACCTTAGCCAAATACATTTAAACTCAGTATGTCACAACTCCTGACATTTAATCCAAGTGAAAATTCCCTGTTGTAGGTCAGTTAGGATCACCACTTTATTTTAAGAATGTGAAATGTCAGAATAATAGTAGAGAGAATGATTTATTTCAGCTTTTATTTCTTTCATCACATTTCCAGTGGGTCAGACGTTTACATACAGTCAATTAGTATTTGGTAGCATTGCCTTTAAATTGTTTAACTTGGGTTAAACGTTTCGGGTAGCCTTCCACAAGCTTCCCACAATAAGTTGGGTAAATATTGGCCCATTCCTCCTGACAGAGCTAGTGTAACTGAGTCAGGTTTGTAAGCCTCCTTGCTCGCACATGCTTTTTCAGTTCTGCCCACACATTTTCGATAGGATTGAGGTCAGGGCTTTGTGATGGCCACTCCAATACCTTGGCTTTGTTGTCTTTAAGCCATTTTGCCACAACTTTGGAAGTATGCTTGGTGTCATTGTCCATTTGGAAGACCCATTTGTGACCAAGCTTTAACTTCCTGACTGATGTCTTGAGATGTTGCTTCAATATATCCACATTATTTTCCTTCCTCATGACGCCATGTCAGGAACTGTGAAAAAATTTGTTGAAATGTACTTGGCTAAGGTATATGTAAACTTCCGACTTCAACTGTACATGTATGTATGTACATGTATGTACATACATACATGTACAGTAGGCCTGTATGACAGGACAGTGATGCAAATATGACGTTTTGCAATGCCTGGATACAATACCACTAACATGGTCACAGATCTGTCTGCTCCACTGTCTAGTAGGGCGTTACTTAGGTGCCAATACGATATGTATTGCGATTCTCACAATTCTAATATGTACTGCGGTTCCACACTGTGACTTTATTGCGAGTCGATCATTCAAAAATACTGCTGCTGCAGAGGGACAAGACAGAGCCATGAGAAAATGAGGTTTGATCAGTCACGGAAATAAAAGTGCTGAAAATAAAATGGGCTCCCTATTTAAAAAGAAGATGGAGAACAAATAGTGGAGTTTTGGTGCAGGTACAGCCAACTAGTGCAAAAATAATACTGCGATATTGTCAAAACTATGAGGTATACCTTCAAAAATAATAACCCGTTATGTAACTGCATGGAACTTTCCTCCCATCACTACCGTCTGGTTGCCATGTCATATACATGTATCTATGACAACTAGTGCACAGGCTAGAGGTTCACATCACTTCATAGAAACACAACTAACCTACCAAACAGATGCTACATTTTGCCTGTCAGCTACACAGGGTTACTGTACCCAGCGCCCTATCTGACACACATGCTACACAAGCTGGGGGAGGGAGGTTAGACATGACTATTTAATGATGCATCGCGTGGAGGAGTGAAAGCAGGCCAAGACGGTGCTTTTCCAGCGCCTTGCTTCAGAGCCAAGCAAATTACAGTCATTATCGAGAGGAAGTAACTCGACAACATGTGCAATACCCGCGAGCG
This sequence comes from Salvelinus sp. IW2-2015, assembly GCF_002910315.2. NCBI lineage: Eukaryota > Metazoa > Chordata > Actinopteri > Salmoniformes > Salmonidae > Salvelinus > Salvelinus sp. IW2-2015. The sequence goes on from NC_036860.1 coordinate 73,054,877, forward strand.
CTATTCAACATGACAAAAGCAGAGTAAGTTGGGAATAATATTGTCCAGCTTTTAAAGAAAACATTTCACGACGGCCGCTTCTGCTTCCTGCATTTGCACTGAGAGYCGTCTTGGTTGTTCCCTCTAGGTACAGCATGWTTACATGTGATGTAGTGYCAGGCGCGTTYCACCATCCTCCTGGGTCATGCTCAGCACAATGTTCAGAAAGAAATATACGATGCAGAACAAACATCCCTCTCTGTAGWAGAACAAACCACGTCAGCTCTATTCACGTCATGACATTTCTATCTGCTACTGAAAGTGGCCCTGGTTTAGGCRGAATGTAAGCTCCTGGGCTACTACTTGATTGGCTCAGGTTCTCCTGCCCTCCGCTGTGAGGGKTGWSWGTGGTGGGGATGAGAGTGGAAGTGACAGTAGGAACAGTGAGACCCAGGCAGGGTTCTGACAGTGTGACAGTGGGCACCGGCCACATAGGGGTTAACAGGGGAGGACGTGAAGAGCTGTCAGGGAGGGCTGCTACTACAGATCAGAGAGATATGCAGCTCAGCCCAGGGCGGAGGATGCACTGCAGGCAGAGAGGAGCAGGTCTGAATACAGGGTTGAACCAAGAGCAGTGGAGCAGAGTTGAGCTCAGCGGAGCACAGATGCACGTGCACAGGAGTGTGAACCGTGAACGTGGTCCTCTCCATCACACAGGCAGAGGGGAAGCCAACTGCGGGTCACGCAACGACTCACTGGACCGTTTAGCTTGCGCACACATCTGCAAACATCATCGGACTGGACATGCACCGAACGTACCGTACACGCTAACAACCACATCCCAGAGAGGGATATGTACACATGTAGACCGTGACCACGCAACACAGAGACCATACGACATCCCCCGTGGAGTAAGGATGTTAGCCATGGTCCCCCTGGTGTCCCAGGCAGGAAGGCAGCTCACCATGTGCAGGCTTCGGCAGTCCACCAGGGCAGTGAGCTGATGCAGGCCGATCTCTGTGGTGTTCAGCACCCCCTGGATCTGCTCTAGATTCCCCTGCAAGACACACACAAACACACAAACGCTTTAAAAACAGGGCCGGGTCGACATTTAACACAGCAAATTATGCCAGACCACTGTCTCGGTGTGTGTGTGAGTGTATGAGAGAGATACTGGCAGTACTTAATTTTGGTGTCCTACTTAAACTAGTAAAGAAGGTTGGTATGACGTCAACAAAAGTAGAGAGTCGGCGAAACTTTGATAAAACTCCCAAACCAGAACAGTCAGCAACCCTGACGCCTCGTGCACAGACTCCAGGGTTTTAATGGTGCGCACCACATTCCATTGAAATGAAGGTACTTCCTCCGAAACCTCAAACTAAGGCTATACCGCCGTCTGTCTGCACGAGGTGTAATAACAAACCACGTCCGGATTCTCCTATGGGCCGTAACGGCCGGCAGAGAACAGCGTCTGTCCAGAGGTCTATTTTTAAATGACTAAATGGGACACTGAGGGCTGATGAGTGTTGATGGAGTTCTACATCTCTGGTAGCCCAACAGAACGTGAAATGTTCCCATGAACTCAGCATTTTCTCTCTTCACTGTGCCACTGAAGCAGGCCTGCCTGCCTCTCTCGATTTTCCAACACGTCCCAAATGTCAGGCCTCATTTGTTGCTCTGTGCACACAGCGGAAAGCTCAGCGCTGGACAATACAACACAGGGCTGTACAGAGGAGGCCAGTGAAAGTAACATGAGCATAACGCAAAGGTGAAGTGCCAGCAGACTTTTCTGGCCAGGTGCACTCGTCTCCTCCCTCTCTCTGCCTCTTGGTCCATTGATTCCATTCAGTGGACTGTTCAACCCTTAGAATTGCTACAATAGTACAGCCGGTGTATTCAGAGCAGGGGGAAAGGCAGGGCGTGTTTGTGTGGCGTGACTGAGCCAGCAGGTATACAGTAGTATCAGTACTCTGGCAGGTGGCGTTCACAGCAGGAAGTAATGCGATGGATGTCAGGAGTCAGGGCGCTCACCTTAGTTTGGGGATACTCTCTGGTGGCCGAGCGGAGCAGCTCAGACACGTCGTCCTGCATCTCCACTAAGGCTTTGTGGCTCCCGGACAACTTCTACAACACAAGAGGAAAACACAACCGCCTGTATCAGACATGGCATTGAGTACGGCGCTACTTGTTCAATGTCTTGGTGAGAAACCTCCTGACCCGAACACAGAATATATTTATTAAAAAACCCTGCTAGCGAACTCTAGTCCTTTCTGATGGTCAAATATGTCCCTTTACACTCAACCCAATGTCAGCACACTGACACCTTGTACCTGTGAGATATATTATATATCAACACCTTTTACTTAACAGATGGAGCTGTGATAGCTAGCCTGGGCTTGTGCTGCACTGAGAAGAGGAAAGAAATACTACAGTCCATTAAAAGCAAGTCACGGATAGGGTCTTATGGTAGGGTCTTCAAATCACATTCATATTTGACACTGGCAATGGCCTTAGTGGCCATTTCGCAGTTCTACATTTACACCTCCGGGAAAAGCTGACATTTGGCCTAAAAGATGAAAGGCACAGGGAGTGTGTGCACTCTGTTCTGTCTTTCCCAGCAAGACCACTCCTCTCTAGGTGGACCGGTACAGAGTGTACGTCATAATATGCTTTTTTGTGACCCCTTTTTGAACAAAAAGCTTTTCTGGGAGATATGTTTGTCAGTAAACATCTCCTGTACATCAATGTTTTGCGACACTTTAATTAGTCGATTAAAAGCTACAAAGTCTAAGTGAAAAGACYATATTTTCCCTCTGAAGTAGCGGTTGTTGACTAGTCTTACTCCTCTTACTAAGACTCAGTTTCTGCCAGCAGGCAGAACATGTTCTAATGACATCACTTCCACCAACTTCACCCGCTGGGTTAAAGCTGCTGTTTTTAAGGCCGAGGCGTCGGTGTGAAATGTTAATCTGAGACGGCAGTCTATAAAGGCTGCATATGATCATCGTCGCCCTTCCTTTCGTCCAATGGGATCGTCTCATTCACACGCAGAGGTCATTCGGAGGTCATAGATGAGAGAGAAGATATGTGCATACATTATACAGTATGCAAGGTAGCGAGACGCATTAGCTAGATGAGTCATCTCACTGTTCAGCCTCAGTATCTCAGATAAATTATAACCCGCATCAAAGTTACATGCTAGCCTGATTCACGCATATACTGTACACTGAAAAAGATATGAATACTAAACATGCTATAAAACCAACACATCCCTGCTGCCTGCGAGGCCTATATCAAAGCGCTTTGCTAAAATATGATGGACAGTAAAAAGTCTGTTTGAAGTAGCCTACCTGTTGGAATGGGTTGGTTTGGCCCACACTGCATGTCATGTAGTACTGCAAAATGTCTGTGGAAAAACACACACAACAGGCCTGGATCAGATGATGTGAGCAGTACCGCAGACAACCTCAGTCTAGTTAGTTGTACAGTGACACTACTATTACTACACGGTGAATTGCAAGAACACATTCTCACAGAGGCCATCATGTTTTCTCTCCAACCATTTCCCCTGTGAAAGCAGGTCCTTTAGAAGCTGCAGTATGTGGGAGCTTTCATTCACCACCATGGTGACTTACTGGATGGTATTTCTATTCCCTGACCTTGACATCCCATAGCCTTTATATGCCACTGCCTGAAGCAGTGCCTAGTCTACTGAATGTCAGCTGGTGAACCCCATAACCTACAGTGATGTGGTATCATCTCAGGTCAGCTTCCCCAGAGACAGAGAGAGATGGACAGAAATTGGGTTATTTTTTGGGGTTGCTTTTCTGAAAGAGGGTGAATAATTATCTTTGGGAGGGCCTGCAGAGTAATCAATGGCTGCCGATTAGCTGGGGGCTCGTGAGGAGAGGAGACCGGGGGCTCGAGAGGAGAGGAGACCGGGAGCTCGAGAGGAGAGGAGACCGGGGGCTCGAGAGGAGAGGAGGACGGGGGGCTCGAGAGGAGAGGAGACCGGGGGCTCGAGAGGGAGAGGAGACCGGGAGCTCCGTGAGGAAGAGGAGACCGGAGAGCTCGTGAGGAGAGGAGACCGGGGGCTCGTGAGGAGAGGAGACGGGGGCTCGAGGAGAGGAGACCGGGGGCTCGAGAGGAGAGGAGACCTGGGGCTCGAGAGGAGAGGAGACCCGGGGGCTAGAGAGAGAAGGAGACCGGGAGCTCGAGAGGAGACCGGGGCTCGTGAGGAGAGGAGACCGGGGGCTCGAGAGGAGAGGAAGACCGGGGGCTCGTGAGGAGAGGAGACGGGGGCTCGTGAGGAGAGGAGACCGGGGGCTCGAGAGAGAGAGGAACCGGGGGCTCGAGAGAGGAGAGGAGACCGGGGGCTCGTGAGGAGAGGAGATTGGGGTTGCGTCTCTAATGGCACCCTACATCCTGGTCAATAGTAGTAGAGCACTATATAGGGAATAGGGTGCCATTTGGGACAGAACCTGGGTCGATGGTGACGGTTCAGAGCTCCGTAAACAATGCTAATGGGTTAGCTAGCAGCACAGTCAGGCACACTGTGCCAGTAGGATGAAAAGTATCCTGCTTTAGGGAACTCAATCTGGGACGGTGTGAGGAGGAGACATGTATTCTCACCCACACACTCATGCAATTTAATAAATAATGCTATTTGGGAGTGCGTGACTCAAACATAGCACAGCATGGCAGAGGTTTGAATCAGAGTGGCTCTCCTTCTGGTCCAGTATTAATCAAGAGAAATCACCAGCACCACCAACATAACACATGGCATCCTATTTTCTGATGTCACACTGGCCTGTGACGTCCACTGATTCCCACACAGTCAGGTGGATTCCCACACAGTCAGGTGGGTTCCGGATATTCTACAGCACACACACACACAGCGTGGTAGAGAGAAGAGCAAGTCTGCTCTGGTTATGGATGGGCCAGTTCACATCTGCCGTAGCTCCTCTAAACTGAGCTCCCTCCCTGTGAGTCTCATAAACAGTGTAATTATGGCACTGACAAGGGAAATGAACTGCTCATTCAATGATATCCTTGGATGGCCATATACAACAGGCTGAATAGAAGACCTCTCATTTACGGCTTGTACTAGTGTTTAAAACAGCCAGTCAGAGATGACAGACTCATAACTTATCTTTGTGGGAGCTGCAATAATTGGGTTCAGGATTTTACTACCATAACGGCAGAGTGATGTAAAAGAGAAACAACGGCCGAAACGTTAAGCAGAGAGCGGGAGAATAGAACAGCCTTTCTGTTGGGGGCTAGGACAGGGCAGTAAAGATTGACATATTACAGCCAGCGAGGAACAACAGATAAGATGAAGAATGGAACCAGAGCTGTTGCAGAGTGAACTATAACCTGCCCTGTAGGGTTCATTTACCAGGGCAAAATAAAACAGGAAATCGCGTGCAGTAATAAAACCAACGGCTTGTCCAGGACGGCCACTCTCTTCTCCTGATGTCGAGTGACAGGTATGAAATAAGGACAGAACGGAATAAAGGTCACGAAAAGGGGGACCTTTTCAAAGGCTGCCGTTTGCGAATTGAGAACAACAACCTTAGGGGAGGAAGACACGGTCATTCTTAGGGGTCACAAACATGCACTGGACACCATGTTGAAGAGAGAGAGACTCTCTCAGAGCCATATCACCAACAGCGTACCAATTTAAAATCAAGTCTTGCAACTCCACAAAAATGTTCAGCTCCCTTCTGAGTCTAAACCACCGTACATTCTAATCATTTCTGCTTATAAACACACAGGCATGTTAACACACAGGGAAAACAGAACACAGTAACACCCCTGAATGTCCGAGTCCAGCCCCAAGGCAGTGGGTGAAGACATAGGTCTTAACAACAGTTCAACTAGCCAAACTAGCCAGGATCTATAGTTAATGTTGGCTTTCCTAACTGGAGCTCCCTCCTCTAGTATTCCTACTGAGAGTAGACAGAGGGCTTCACAATGACAGGGTAGAGAGCTCTATTTTCTCCAGCAATGACTTGACAATGGAGTGGTGATTTAGAAAGAGGATGACACTAACTGGGCACTAGTGTTAGGGGAAAAACATTGATAATCGATACAGTTACATATCGGGGTATTTTTGACCATGTATCGTTTTGACAATATCGTAATATTATTTTTGCGCTAGTTGGCTGTACCTGCACCAAAACTACAGTATTTTTACTTCATAGCTTCTTATATGAAATACGGAGCCAATTTGTTTTCAGCACTTTTATTTCCATGACTGATCAAAACTTGTTTTCTCATGGCTCCTTTGTGAGAATCGCAAGGCACCTAAGTATCGTGATTATATCGTCCCTGGCAATTCCCAGCCCTACTGGTGACTGTGTTAAATTATGCGGTACTTTTCCACAGATACCGTCGACTGCAGTAGAAACACACACACACACACACACACACACACACACACACACACACACACACACACACACACACACACACACACACACACACACACACACACACACACACACACACAAGAAACACACACACCTGTCTCTTATACACATCTAGATGTGTATAAGAGACAGCACACACACACACACACACACACACACACACACACACACACACACACACTGCCTGCCGGCCTTCCTCCCTCACCATAACATGTCTCTCCTCATCCCCCTCCTCCACTGGTCTTATGTCATTCACACACAGACTACTTCACACACCCCTGGCTCAATCTCTTTCTCCCCTCATCTCCCCTCATCATGGGACCAGATTGGCCAATTACGCCACAGGCCGTATTAGACACTTAAAATACAGCGCAGCCCGTCACCCCTGGCTTGTCTGCCCGGCCACAGATGCTCTGGGGGTAATTTATTGAGTCCTATTACAGGTTTGAGGAGGTAGCTCATGCACCCCAGCTCAGGTCCATAAATCTGAAAGCAATACATTTCACCGCTGGCCAGAGAAAATAAAGTTTTATCTCTCTCCCCAGGGTGGGATGGGGGATTGACTGAGCATCAAAGTGATTGGGCTTGTCTGGCACATATTAAAGCGCTTTTGGCATTTGTGTCGTTGCTCTGTCATTATTTCCGCATCATATCCCAGCGTGCATGCTACTGAAGAGAATGAATCCAATCATTTGTCAGAGCTATCAAAAACATCCTCCAGATGAGTACCCGACGACAAAAGAAACACTCATTTTATCAAACAAACAAACAGACAGTGTTAAAGCCACACTTTTCATTGGTGTTAGGCATTTCCCCCTAAAACGATTTTCTACAACTGTTGTCGTGTTCTGTCAAGTTGAAGAGAGAACGCAATTCATTGTCAGCAGACGGTTCTCCTCCAAAACAAACAGGATATGAAAGCTTACGTGACTGTGAGAAATCTAACAAAAACTTGCCTCTCAGCATTCTTGCACAGAACAACTTAAAAGTAGAGTTAGACGTGAATCGCACAGAGAGCAGAGTCTTCATTTCTCTTTATGATAGATTTGTCACGTTTATTGAGAGATCAAAGACACTGACGATTCCTCTTAATGAATCTTCACCTTTATTGAGCACTCCATACTGTTCGGTCATTTGGGTGACGAACATGTCAGGAGCAACGCAGAAGTCACTGGAGGTCTGCAGAGAGGGAGTGAAACACATTCACACGGTGGGGAAAAACCAAACAGTCAGAAAGCACAACAGGACATTTCCCAACAACACAGTAGTTAGAATAATGAGAATGTTTAGTCTGTAGGATAATCAGTCTCACTAGAGGATTCCACCAGGAGATAATAAAGATCACATGCACCATCGTGTCACGGAAGGAAGACGAGGCGGGGGGGGGGGTCATCTCTGATTCATATGCAGGGGAGGGAATTATCCATTTGAAATGGTGTGGGAGGGGGATTTGCATAAAGACAGATCCCACCGGGTCCTACATATTTGATAAAGGCATGCTGCGCACAACCAACGGCACACTGTACCAGCTATAAATTGTAGTAGCTAGTCTGCCTCGCAATTGTCCCTAGATAAACTTGGCAAGTGTTAACAAACCTAACTTCATGAATCATACTGATTATAGCACCTCATGCCAAACATTCTATTTTGTTCAGTGTCAGCTGGCCCACTGCAGTGACTCAGGTAAAAGGTTGTACAGGTTCTAACTCCCACACTACTGTGGGGCTGAGCTCTGGGTTCCAAGCCTCAACATAGAGATATAGAGCCATGTTCCCATGGAGACACTCACGGCAGACACAGCCAACTCCAGACCCAGGGAGGCCCAGCTYATAACCAGAGCCAGGATGCCCAGAAGACACACTCTGGGGAAGGAGAGAGAGAGAGCGAGAGAGAGGACAGAGGTTAGAACAGGACTGCCGCCCAGAAGAAATACCAGCCCGCACAGAGACGCACGAGATTGAACTTCACTCAACTTTACTACAGATTCACCCCGTTAGTTTACACTTGCAACGTTTCCCTCTACTGTGGGAATTGTGATCGAATCAACATAATATTTGTCCCTTTCAATGGAACATACAAGGGGAAAAAGTTATATTTTGTTATAGGCAGAGCAGAGCGCATCGGAGGAGGATTCTATTGCATTGACAGGCACGAGCGACCGCGAGTTGATGCACTTGTTTTGAGATCAAAGTGAAGAACCGCATGTACCCACCCGCGTGCACATTTTAGGGCTGACCCCATTTAGTAGATTTTTTGGTTGACCGAGATTTTTTATTTATCATCATTGTCTACAAGACACCTGTCTGATTGGACTAATCCATTGTGGAAGCCGTGGGGATGGCACAGTCCATCACTAAGACGTGCTACTGAAATTTTATATGGTTATATTACCTAAGAACAATGGTGCAACACTATAACAAATGCGCTTTCTCCCGCGTTGGATAGTAGTCGCTGTCCGTGGTTCTGAAATATCAGTACGGTGTTGAATTGGTGCTTTTCCTAAACCATGTTGCTATGTGCATAATAGCAAAGTCAGCCAGCATATGTGGGAGGCAGCAGCAGAGTTTGGAGACGAGAAAAAAGCTCTTGCCTTAATTGTCTAAGAAAAGTGAGGAAGAAACTTAATTAGGTCTATAATCAAAATGGGATTGGCTTTATAAATCATCCTTCTACATCTACAGAAATAAGACAGATCCTGCATCTGTTGCCTGTTTGAGTGTTTGCTTAATAGCCTACTGATTCCGTGAGCACCAAGCCTCACGCAACCACAAAAAGTCGGATAAACAATTTCACAGATACGGCTGTTTTTAATCTTTGCTATGCTGTAATAAAGTCGTTACACATTTTCTTCATTAGAACAGCCTCTCTGGTATTATTTATCATTTATTTAGTGTTTGCACGGTTCCAAATTGTCCGAAAAATTATATTTATAAATCATAATAATAACAACCCTCCTTTTTCTTGATCTCCTTGTTATTATTACTATTATGATCATCACTATAATAACAATAAGTAATGTCATTATCATTAGTAGGCTTAGTATAGCAGCCTTGTATATCCACCATCGAGCTGTAGGCCTAAGAGCACCTCCTGCTTAGTCTTAATACCGTAACTTACTTAGGACTATATTTCAATAGTTAAATAGGGTACAGTACTGTATCAATCAATCATTCAGCTGTTCATGTCATCGCACAGCATACGAGTCATTAATTATTTGAAATGCAATCAAGCATTTTAGCTAAAAAATAAAATGAAGCACTCGGCGCTTGCTCCTTACCTTCTTTTTCTTGATCTCTAGTATTTTCCACAACTAGTCAAATTTATTCCACACATCTGACTTCCCCTTTACCTCCTGAGCAACCAGTAAACATTCCCGTTTCGAGTTTATTTGTCACGTCCTCTGCATCCCTTTTGCTGTCACGTGTTACGGTGTTCAGAGTTTGTTATAACTAATTGATTGATGTAATTATGATATGCTATAGGTCAGGCCCTATTGGTCACGTGCATGCGATGCATACATGTGTCACGTTAAGAGCAAGGGTCAAGGGAATAGGGAATGTTTTTCCTAAACAAATGAGGGATTTAGGTAACAGAACTTTTCAGTCAGAAATGGTTGTAATTATGTTGCATCTTCAACAACATGGACAGATCGATAAACTCTGTTGATGTTATGTGGTGGTCGCTGCAGCAGGGAGAAGAGAGACAACGGGTGCTAGTCACACAGTCATTTGCTGCCATTTTTTTTTTTTTTTTAACACAAGTGCAGCAAGTCTGAGCCCGGTCTGGCACAATCAAATCAATTGCGGTCGGAGTCCCTCTAGTCATTTGTGTGTCTTAATTATTTAAATCAAACAGTGTGCTTAAAGCATCAGACAAGCTCAGTGCATATCGTTGATTTGATTAACACACATAGGATGTGTCTATATATGAAAAATACACGTTTAAAAATTCTGACCAATAGATTGGTCGAAAGAGCAGACGACTCTCGGGCGACAAAGTTTATTATTTATATTTTTTTTGTCAGGGATAGCTCTAGCACATTTGTTCATAGGCCTATTCTTTGATAGTTAGTGAGTTATTAGCCAAATTATACTGTAGCACATTTTTGGTAAGCAATGGAGGAGTGATTGTTTCCTACAAGAGCACAAAACTATTGATGAATTATTTTAATTTTTTTTAATCGATACAGTTACATATCCGGATATCATTTTTATGATATTTCGTATCGTTTTGACAATGTCGCAATTATTATTTTTGCACTAGTTGGCTGTACCTGCACCAAAACTCCACTATTTGTCCTTCATAGCTTGTTCTCCATCTTCTTTATAAAGCCCATTTGTTTTATGCACTTTCATTTCCATGACTGTTCAAAACTAATTTTCTCATGGCTCTCCCTCGTGAGCAATATGTTCAGAACGCAATAAAATGACAGTATCGAATCACTAATACATATAGAATCGTGAGAATCGCAATACATATCATATTGGCACCTAACCACGAAAACATTGTATTGTGAGGTCCTTGGCAATTCCCAGCCTTCACAAAATGTGTACATTTCTAGCACTCTTTGAAAAGCGAGTCAGGTAAAGATATTTTTTTATGGCTTCAAGTGGCAATATTGTATTTTAAGAGTAGGCAATATGCAGAGGGTAGCATACATTTTTGTCTGATCCTCTGAAATAATAATGTTATGGGAATAATAATGCATTTTATTTTGTAAAGTAGCCTTTTACAAGTAGCTAAAACAGGTTAATGTCAAGCCCTGCATGTTTTCAAAAGTCTCATGGAATGTAGGCCTGTATCATAGAACAGTTATTTCTATAGTTATTCCATGCTAAAATGTTATGATTACATTTTCTCCATAGTTTTTTATGGTAGGCCACTCTGGTATGCCAACATTATGATCAAATAGCCACAGTAGCCCACTTGGCCACTATTAAAACTAACCAAAAAACTGGGTACAGCCTCAGTTCACACAGTAAAAAGGCACTGGAAGTTGCACAGAATTTTCATAACATTCAAGTTCGCTTGAAGGAGACAAAAATGTTCTCAATGCCGCAAAAAAATTGAGGGAACATTGCCTGGGACTGGGAGTTGCTTAGCCTTAACACCAAACGATGGCTATTACACATTATGACTGATGTAAATAAGATGCTGGAGGGTTTAATGTTGAGCTATGAAAAAGGAAACCTTGATTTCAACCCTAAACACCCACAGGGACTTGGGATAATGTTTCCCTCATCTCACAAGGAGAGTTAGGGTTAATTATGTTAGAGGAAGTACCCCTTTATTGGTCTCTGGGCAGGGCTTGAGGATGACCTGGGTCTGATTCACTGAGGATGCGTGAGATGAAAGGACATCGGAGGGATAGGAGAGGGGGACCTGGGGGAACCATAAAGCCCAATGCTCTGGAACTGACTCACATGACAATGAGCCACCCAAACTGACCCCGCTGTATCCACAGACACAGATCATTAAATGAAATAGAAGGGGAGAGACTGAAGAGGAGGACAGGCAGTGCTGAGCCTGTGTCCTTGATGCCTTTTAAAAAGGATCTAACATACTTTCCTGCAGAGTTGTCAAGAGTTGAGACAGAGGATTCTTCTGAGAGATTAGTTTTAATGCACGTGCCAAATGGACTGTGACCGGCGGACACTTTATGAAGCGTGAATTCGTCTCACATAATCGCAATGACAAGGTTATTCAGCGTACAGTCAAAAGTCATTTGCAACGGGCGTACAAAGTGATACACGAGATAAAACTTCTGACACGTTGGGAGGCTTTCGTTTTATTTAAATAATTGAATAGCATGACAATTGCTATAAATATATGGCCTAGCAGAATATGGTCCCTCTCCCCACAGTTCTTTTTGGCTCACTCCCTCACATGGTAGGACTCACCCAATAAGTGTTCCCTTGGAGTTGCGAATGAGGCCAAACAGCACGAGCAGGCAGATGAGGATGTTGAAAAGCAGCAGTCCTAAGTAGCCCAGCCACCTGAGGTGGAACACAACAATAACAACAGTCACAAACACAACAGAACTATAGACCGACTGACTGAAGAAACCCAAACACCTGCTGACAAACGCAGCACAGAACAGAAAGAAGAAGATGTTATCTATGACCACTGTACAAATCACATCGGTACTGCTAAAGAAAACAAAAGGGTACAAACATGGGGATTGCTTCAAACATGCATAAAACAAAAATATGTGATTTGAAGACCACTTCCCCTGCGAGATGCTGAGGGAGGAAGTGTTAGAGACGTCGAGAGGAAGTAGCAGGGAGGGTCGGCTGCTGAATCAGACTGATTTAACTGTAAAAGGCGTTTCCACCGTTGACTGCAGCCGTCGCCGTTAACTACTTTCACATTCATACAGATCCAACTGAACATCACTGGCTGGCTGGCTGGACGGTCTCGCCAGGAGAGAGACGAACTATCCAACTGTGAAATGTGCTGAGGATATATAAACTCATCTTACACTGCAGGGTTGTTAACACGAGTTTCAGGAGGGAGGACTGTGTTGTGTGTTTCGGGTTTCATCCAGTGTCTCCTCCCACTACATGCTTCATTTGAAGGGTTTTCCCAGAAAAATCAGAGGTCTGATCTGGTTCATATTAGCCTTTTCTGAGTATCAACTGATATGATTCTCTCTCTAAAAGGCCTAGCAGTAGAATTATGCAGCACGACACCAGCATAAACATAAATCTACGAGGGATGACGTACTGTTCGCGTAAACTGCTAATCCTCTAGTGCAGGATTCCTCTCAGAGTGGAAGCTGTGTAGCTCTGTTCACACTCCATTAAACCCACGTTGCTGTGAGCTCCTGTATGTAAATGAGGCAGCAGCAAAAGTAGCTAATAATCCCCAACTTGAAATACAAGCAATGTATCATACAACAAGACAGGAAAACAAACTCCAACTACATTCACCTACAATAGCCAAATTATGTACTAAAACAAACAGGCCTCAGTTCTGGTAATGGTTTTGGTGAACAATAGAAATTGTATGTCCTGAGATGTCATGTATTGAGTCTCCCAAGTCTGCCCATCTCTCACCTGTACCAGTCGTAGAGCTCGATGTTGACGGCCAGCTCCTCCAGGGAGATGTCTCTATTGTCCCAGAAGGGGATCGCCACCATCTGCCTCACCAGCTCGTCCAGCTGGCCCTGCAGCTTCTGGATGATAGACATATAGTCTGTGTGCTTGGCGTACTGGCCCTCCAGCTGCTCCAGACTGCCATCCGCCGTCTGCTTCAGGGAGCCCGTGCTGTCTGATACCTAGGTAGTAGGCACAGAGAGGGACACCCAAGGTCACTAACAACCCACTCCTTATGGGGATAGACAAAATCAATAGTGTTAATTATATTATATCCTATCTATTTGGGGTTAGCAGGGGAATCATTGCTCCTTATAGTGATCAACAGTATGATGACTGTGAATGGTGGGCCCAGCCCATGTTATGGCTGTGACAGTAGAGATTTTGCTGCGGTGTCATTGTTTCAATGAGAGTTCTGAGTATTACCAGTTTCTGCACTCCTGCCACTGTGCGGTTGGCATGGCGCAGGGAGTACGTCAGCCTGTTCACTCCGTCACAGGTCTCGCCATTCCCATAGAAACCAACAGCAATGCCGGCGCTGAAGGGAGACAAAGGGGAGGAGAGGAAGCGGTTAGGAGGAGGAAGAGGGGTCGGCATAGCACGGCAGACAGACAGACAGACGAAGGGGGTCGGCATGTGAACCCTGCCAGGGATAGATACCACTGAACAGGCAGCATTGAGCTCCAGCAGAAAGCCTCTCTATACAGAGTCCATAGCAACCAAGAGGAATGGGTCAGCAATGCCCAGAGCCCCACCATAGAGCTGACAAAGGCTGCACTGACACAGGACATCAACCCTTGCCCATTCATGGAGGCCGGAGATTATAGGGGGAGCCGTCCTGGCTATCAAAGACCTACTGCCTGCCAGCTAGCACTAGACCAGTGGTTCCCAACCAGGAGTACCAGGAGCCCTGGGGGTACTTGGCCTATCCACAGGGGGTACTTGAGAAGACTCGTGAGACCATGGGTCTACTGGTAAAATGCACATGAGGGGGCACTTCAGGGGTACTCTGGGCAGAGCAAAGTTCAGATGGTGGTACAGTAGCCAGAAAAAGGTTGGGAACCACTGGTCTAGACAGGAATGGGAACCAATGAGCTAACCTATAAACAAGTGTAATCAAATAAATTAGAGGTGGCAATACGCAACGCTGAATTTCTGATACAAGTACCATCTAATTACTTACATAAACATTCAGAATATTAGCTACCTATTAAAAACTACTTCCAGTAGGCCTTTAGAAGTCTGTGTTGTCCTTTAGATTAGAACGCGATTGAATTTTGCTCAGCAGTGAAACCCAGGAAACTCAGTAGAAACTGAAGACCTGGTGAGAGTGGGACTGTTGCTCAATACATGTGGGGGGTAATCAATTGAATCAACAACGAGAATGATATCAGCCTTGTCTAAGGAGGAGTTGTCACTACTTTTAACCTCTTTCCCCTTTGGGAAACAAATACCTCACCACCAGGTGTCACTATATCTCTCTCTCTCGCTCTCTCTCAATTCAATACGCTTTATCGGCATGACATAAAAACGTACATATTGCCAAAGCTTACTTTGGAGATGTACAATATTAACATAATTAAAATAATAACCAATATTCTCCAATTCCCTCCCATTGTGAGCAGTTCAATAGGCGTCACAATCACTGCCTCCCCGCTGACCGAGAGACAGCCGAGCCGGACAGCCAGCCATCCAGCCCAAACAATAGCCTATTGACCATATGGCCACTCTCAGCTGAACACATGCAAACTGGAGGAGTGTTCTATGTGTACAGCAGCTTGTTGAAGGACAGTCCATCTACAGTTCACACACGTGACATCAGATGGAGGACAGGCTCCATACAGAGAGTCCTTCAGCGCTATAAACTAAAGCAAATAGGCCGACATCATTATAAGGCAGTTGGAGGGACTGTACAAGCAAGATGGAAGGTCTGAGGGCAGTGTATCAAACAGCCTGGCTTTTAACATTGTATTGCAGGATTTCAAAGCTTCACTGCCATTATAAACAGTATGTTTAAAGCAGGTAGGTTCAGTTGATGTTCTCAGACAGATGTAATCTTCCTAAGGCTATACATGGTTTTCTGCAGTCGTAGCAGAGTTCCCATCATTCCTGCAAGGCAGTAAATCTGCCAGGATGATCTGTATAGGGTGTGGGTCTGGGGTAAGGCCAAACAAAGGGTTCCTCTGGCATTGATAAACATCTAGCTTGTTCAGCACCAATGGAGCCAAGACCAGGCCATTGCAGTAACCAAAACCTCAAACATTTCAAAAGAGAAGTTTGAGTGTCATGCATTTAAGGCTGCAGCAATAACTAGGCTACATCAACAGACATTAGGCTTACTCAACATAATGTCTCAGTTGAAATAGAGCATCTTCAAGGACAGATGAGGAGAATATCTCTAAACACAAGAGTCGAACTGAATTCTACAATTCAGCCACAGCGATATCACATTGACGCACCATTAATGACTTATGAAATTGCCATACTCAACATAATGTCTCAGTTGAAGTAGAGAATCTTCAAGGAGAGATGAGGAAAATATCTCTAAACAGAGCCGAACTGAATTCTACGATTCAGCCACAGCAACAGTGATATCACATTGACACACCATCAATGACTTATGAAATTGCCATGGCAACCCCTTTTGAGAAAAGTTAAAGCTGTACAATACGACAATTGCTTCTTTCTCCCGTCCCTGAGGTAGAGACAACCATTATAGACATAAGAGAAGGTAAACTACTTCAGAACAAACCTGGAGAAAGACATTCAATCACCCCCTGCATACAATCTATAGACAAAGTGTCGAAAGCGTTCCACAGGGATGCTGGCCCATGTTGATTCCAATGCTTCCCACAGTTGTGTCAAGTTGGCTGGATGTCCTTTGGGCGGTGGACCATTCTTGATACACACGGGAAACTGTTGAGCGTGAAACACCCAACAGTGTTGCAGTTCTTTACACAAACAGATGCGCCTGGAACCTACTACCATGCCCCCTTCAAAGGCACTTAAATCATTCACCTTCAAATGGCAGACATACACAATCCACGTCTCAAATGTCTCAAGGCTTAAAAATCCTTCTTTAACTGGTCTTCTCCCCTTCGTCTACACTGACTGAAGCAGATTTAACAAGTGACAACAATAAGGGATCATAGCTTTCACCTGTATAGTCTAAGTCATGGAAAGTGCAGGTGTTCTTAATGTTTTGTATAATCCGTGTATATTGTGAAGACTAAGCTGATCTAGCCCTCCTACGCTGTCTAGACATTGTGTGAAAAAAACAGACTTCAACGGACCACCCTACCAGTAAGATACATAATATCAAGTGCCCCCCCCCATAAAAACCAAGCAGTGAATTTGAAGCTCAGATCTTTCCATTTTTAAAAGCAGGTCTGTATAGGCTTAACTCTTCATGCCCGTGACATAACATCCCCAGTCCCTCTCCCCACACACACAAGAGCATCTGACGTCAGAGGGGATTAAATCAAATGGCATGTTGACAAGGGAAACACCTCCTGTTAAAATGGGAGCCAGTCCACTCCTCTTCACCCTGCATCCAATAGGTGGATGGGATTGGCCATTTCCTGAACTGCTGCTAGCTAGGGCAATCTCTTCCTCTCATACTCTGAAGGATGGAAAGGTGAGCTGGAGCTATGGGTTTGTGATCAGGGCAAACAACGCACATCTCCCTCTGGGGACTGGTAAACTGTGGTGGAAACGTCGAACAGGAAACACAGCCAGGGATTAAATACACAGCAACCCCACTAGTTTGTTGGTTTAGTGTTCTCTTCGACCGCCCTGATAGTTTGAGTTTGTAATGTTTTCTAGACACAACCGGTTTGTGTCGTGCATATTACACCCCCGTGCCGTTTCACAGAAACGTACAGAGCGTTGTTGTTGCTAGCAGTGATTCAGGACTGCCAAAGCAGCCAGACAACATGACTGTTTAAGTGCTTTCTGTTTAGGTGTTTAAAAAGACAACGCCAGAAATGACATATCTGAGTTCCATCTCCCTGTCATCGAAAGGCAGTTCTGCTTCCTAGGCTCTTGCCTGGGATTCCCATCATCTTTAATTAGGCAAGCAGCAACAGCTCCTTTGATCTCGACAACCTCAACTTACGCAGCCAAAATGTAACAGAGTGACAGAGGATGGGCATGTGACTGTGAGGACTCCCTCAAATCATGAGCTTTGTGCAAGACTTCAGTATAAAAAAATAATAATAAAAAAAATGCATCAAGATTCTCTCAAGTTTCATGACAGTTGGACCATAAACTTACACTGCCTGTCATTCACGTGGCATTAAACTGAATTGACATACCGCATGCGGCATTGTTACTCACTGCTCTAATCCCACTTTGCCCGCGCTCTCACCACACACACACACACAGACGACGAAGACACAGGGAGAGAGTAATTGTCATGCAGCCCACATGCTCATCAGGTCTCCGTGCTTTTGTGAGCCGCTCTGCAGTGATTTCAGCTGAATCCAACAACATGGCTCTGAACTGATCCAACTCAGGGGGAGTGAAAGCAGGATTCAGCCCAGTGTTAAAATGGATGTGACAAAAACAGGAAGATTCCACAATTGAGTCAGCAAAGAAGCTCATGCTTGGATTTCACAAGCTCTCCCAAATAAATTAACTCTTTATTGGGGATATGGAAGCTTTTGTGGGTCTCTCTCTTGGGCGTCCTCCATTTGTAAGACATTTTTCAGTTTTCTGTGGGAGTTCTTTGCTCTGCTCTTATGTTGTTCTTCCCTTTCTCATGACCCCTCTGAGACTGCATGCATATACAAGTATCTGGCCTAACAGTCAAACCCCAGAGGATTACTTAAATAGTATTATATATATATATTTATTTATTTAACCTTTATTTAACTAGGCAAGTCAGTTAAGAACAAATTCTTACTTACAATGATGGCCTCTCATCTATACATGAGAGAATAGGCTTTGTTTCCAGGTAGATTTGTAGTGGATTCTTTTTTAAGGCTGTGTTTTCACACCTCCACAATGCTGAACATAAATGGCACAAAGCAGATGGTTGGATTCTTAAAAGGTGTCCTTGAACGCACTACAGAAAACTGACTTATTGCATTTATTTGGGTGGATCCATGAAGAGCCAAGGCCTCTTTTTCCATGTGGTCAACAGGCGAACAGGAAAACACTGACTAAGATCATGAGAAGAAGATATTGGCCCTTTTTAATGTCCGTCCGTCCGTCCGTCCGTCCGTCCTTCCTTCCTTCCTTCCTTCCTTCCTTCCTTCCTTCCTTCCTTCCTTCCTTCCTTCCTTCCTTCCTTCCTTCCTTCCTTCCTTCCTTCCTTCCTTCCCATGAGGCTATTTTACTCTGCGTTTGTGGCTGCTTTCCTATTTCCGCCTTGATCATATATGTTTGAGCTACAGACAGTGACTGTCTACAGTTTGCTGTCTGTGTGTCCGTCTGTCCGTCCCTAGATGAGCAGAACGACTTCCATTTCAGCGCCTTGAGACTCCTGGCTGGGCCTCTGTGTAGACAATGATGCCATGATCTGAGAAGTACTAAACAAATAGAGGAAACAGACTAAACTGTTTACTTGCTTGGGTGGCCTGGGGGCTGAACCCACAACACAAAGCTCATGTTTTCTAAATTACAGCTGAAGGAGCTGTTTCCTCATCCTCCCAAATCTTTATTGGCAGATTATTAAACACACAACACAAAGTGCATGCCAGTTAAGATTCACTTTGGCTCCACAGCAGGTCTCTGTTACAAAACCACCCACTACTTTGGTTACTGTTCCTATCATTAATGGCAGACTGGATTTGTATTCTCCCCCTCCAAAAATGCTTCCATGCATACAGACTAGGGATGGGCATCTGAAATATTTTCACTACTCGAATAACATAATACATATATTTTTTTAATCGGATATCCGGATAGTTTTTTGAAACTTCTGTAAAACTCTGCTTGCTGCTGTAGCAGGGGTCAGTGTGTTAGAGACTGCGCTCCCTTTCCTTGTCTACAAGTACTGGAACTCTGGGTCTAAGCTTATAACATATACCCACCTTGAGAGTTATGTCCCAACCCGTTGTTAGCTTTTCATTTAAAGGGGTGGTGGTGGCATCAAACTATTTGATTGAACACTTTCTTTGGCACCGCTCCGCCATGCACACGACAACCTTTGCATCAGAACCATCTACCGATTACGGATACAGTCCAACGCGGGACACATGCTGCTATAACAAACGGAACATTAACTGTTTACGTGATGGCGAGCTTCAGATTAAACAACAGTCCGTTACCTTCTCATTAAGGTAACTTCCTTCCGCCATTTCTATTCCTTTGTGCATTGATTAGAAATGTCCCCACTTCACCTGCTAGGCTACATACAGTACAGAGCCTCTGACTGTAGTGCCACTTTGATTGCCTCACAATAAATCAGATCACATGCGCCGAACACAACAAGTGTAGACTTCACCGTGAAATGCTTACTTACAAGCCCTTAACCAACAGTGCAGTTCAAAAAGGAAATATTTACCAAGTAGACTAAAATAAAAAGTAATAATAAAAAGTAACACAATAAGAATAACAGTAACGAGGCTATATACAGGGGGCACCGGTACCGAGTCAGTGTGCGGGGGTACAGGCTAGTTGAGGTAATCTGTACATGTAGGTGGGGGCGAAGTGACTATGCATAGATAACAAACAGCGAGCAGCAGCAGTGTACAGGGGTTTAAATGTAAATTGTCTGGGGCGGTTTGATTAATTGTTCAGCAGTCTAATTGCTTGGGGGTAGAAGCTTCAACAGAGCCTTTTGGTCCTAGACTTGGCGCTCTGGTACGCTTGCCGTGCGGTAGCAGAGAAAACAGTCTAACTTGACTGGAGTCTCTGACAATTTTATGGCCTTTCCTCTGACACCACCTATTATATAGGTCCTGGATGGCAGGAAGCTTGGCTTCACTGATGTACTGGGCCGTTCGCACTACCCTCTGTTGCGCCTTACGGTCAGATGATAAGCAGTTGCCATACCAGGCGGTGTTGCAACCGGTCAGGAAGCTCTCGATGGTGCAGCTGTAGAACCTTTTAAGGATCTGGGGACCCATGCCAAATCTTTTCAGTCTCCTGAGAGGGAAAAGGTTTTTTCGTGCCCTCCTCAAGACTGTCTTGGTAT
This sequence comes from Salvelinus sp. IW2-2015, assembly GCF_002910315.2. NCBI lineage: Eukaryota > Metazoa > Chordata > Actinopteri > Salmoniformes > Salmonidae > Salvelinus > Salvelinus sp. IW2-2015. The sequence continues at coordinate 73,075,531 of NC_036860.1, forward strand.
GTTTGGACCATGATAGTTTGTTGGTGATGTGGACACCAAGGAACTTGAAACGCTCGACCCGCTCCACTACAGCCACGTCGATATTAATGTGGGCCTGTTCGGAATGCCCTTTCCCGTAGTCCACGATCAGCTCCTTAGTCTTGCTCACATTGAGGGAGAGGTTGTTGTCCTGGCACCACACTGTCAGTTGTCTGACCTCCCTATAGGCCGTCTCATCGTTGTCAGTGATCAGGCATACTACCACTGTTGTGTCATCAGCAAACTTAATGATGTTGTTGGAGTTGTGTTTGGCCACGCAGTCGTGGGTGAACAGGGAATACAGGAGGGGCCTAAGTACACACCCCTAAGGGGCCCCAGTGTTAAGGATCAGCGTGGCAGATGTGTTGTTGCCTACTTTTACCACCTGGGGGCGGCCCGTTAAGAAGTCCAGGATCCAGTTGCAGAGGGAGGTATTTAGTCCCAGAGTCCTTAAAAAAAAAAAGTTTTACCTTCATTTAACTAGGCAAGTCAGTTAAGAACAAATTCTTATTCTCAATGATGGCCTAGGAACAAGTGGGTTAACTGCCTCGTTCAGGGGCAGAACCAATTTTTACCTTGTCAGCTCGGGGATTCGAACTTGCAACCTTTCATTTACTATTCCAACTCTCTAACCACTAGGCTACCTGCCGTCCTTAGCTTAGTGATGAGCTTCGTGGGCACTATGGTGTTGAACGCTGAGCTGAAGTCAATGAACAGCATTCTCACATATGTGTTCCCTTTGTCCAGGTGAGAAAGGGCAGTGTGGAGTGCGATTGAGATTGCATCATCTGTGGATCTGTTGGGGTGGTATGTGAATTGGAGTGGGTCTAGGGTTTCAAAGATGATGTTGTTGTGAGCCATGACCAGCCTTTCAAAGCACTTCATGGCTACTGACGTGAGTGCCACGGGCCGGTAATAATTTAGGCAGGTTACCTTGGGCATAGGGACTATGGTGGTCTGCTTGAAATATGTAGGTATTACAGACTCGGTCAGGGAGAGGTTGAAAATGTCAGTGACACTTGACAGTTGGTCCGCGCATGCTTTGAGTACACGTCCTGGTAATTCGTCTGGCCCTGCGGCTTTGTGAATGTTGACCTTTTAAAAGGTTTTGTTCACATCGGCTACCGGTTTACACGCGTGAAATGTGTGAAGGCTACCGGTGTTTCTTTTTTTAATAGGGCACACATCATAAAAACTATATTCAAAGGTTTGTTGTTTTATTAAATGAAGACTGTCAAATGTCACAGTATATACTTGTATGTAAAAATGTCACATCATGGATCATTTTAGTTAATTCAGACAAAGCCTTTTCAATGTTAAAATAGGCCTATACATTTTTGCAGCAAAAAATGTACACTCACAAATAATCAAAAACTAACGTTCGATCGATTAAATCGGGCCCATCCCTAGCACAGACCACATTAATTATACAATAGCATTAAGCACAGAGAGTAGTCTTGCTCAATTCATGATACCTACGCTGCTTATTATGGGTTGTGCTCCTTCCCAATGGGGAGAGACCCTCTCAGCCTGTGAAAGGAGGGCAGGGCGAAGTGAGTTTGATGAATCTCTTCTCCCTACAAGCATAGATGGGAGTCGATAAGACTCCCACAGCCGGGAAGAAATATTTTCAGCTGCCTGGGCTTGCAGAGACTTGCATCATGTGGATGGATTCGTTCTCACAGAAGGGCCAGAGAGGCAGGCAGAGAGACTCCAGAAGCTCACTGTTATGGCAGCAGCAGGTGCTGACCGTCATTACTCACTGGGGGTTCAGGGAGATATCCATCATTCACATTCAGCCAGAGATGCAATTACAGTTCAGGGAGAGGTACCATCCTCCATCTGGTTCACAGCGCCTTGAAACAGAAGGCTGGGAAGTGCCTATCCCACAGACGGATGGAGACTGTGGTGAGAAGATGAAAAACCCTTCATCAGTCATAAATATTGGGCTGTGCCCCAGACACTACAATGGCCATTCTGGCCAATAGCTTTGTCTTAAGAGATCACACACAAAAGGGGCTGCATAATCAAAAAGGAAGGTTTTTCTAGGAATTCTAGGTCCATTATTTTGACAGACAGCACTGTTCATTCACTTATCTGTCACTGCCACTCAGAACATGACCCTTAGTGAGACCCAGGGATTCCAAAGCTCGTCTGTGTGACTGCGGGTGGACTCGCCTGTCGTTCTTCCAGACAGCCGTGTAAATCATTGGTTGGGAGGGACTCTGGAAGGAAGGACTCAGAAACAGACAACAGTTTGGTCTGGTTTCCCACTGTACTAGACACAGAGCTACTCTTTGATAGTGAAAGGGCATATTGTCCTTAGCATTTACCCCAATGTGATACTTTGCCATCCCATTGAAGTATACTGTACAAAAATATAAAACGCAACATACAACATTTCAAAGATTTTACTGAGTTACAGTTCATAGAAGGAAATCAGTCAATTGAAATAAATAATAATCTATAGATTTCACATGACTGGGCAGAGGCGCAGCCATGGGAGCCATGCTCAGCCAATCAGAATGAGTTTTTCCCCACAAAAGGGCTTTATTACAGACATAAATACTCCTCAGCACGGTACTGGCAAATGTTGGCGGTGGCTTGTGGTAGAGAAATTAACATAAAATTCTCCTGCAACAGCTCCATTGGACATTCCTGCAGTCAGCATGCCAATTGCATGCTCCCTCAAAACTTGAGACATCAGTGGCATTGTGTTGTGTGACAACACTGCACATTTTAGAGTGGCCTTTTATTGTCCTCAGCACAAGGTGCGCCTGTGTAATGATCACGCTGTTTAAATCAGCTTCTTGACATGACAAAGGAGAAATGCTCACTAACAGGGATATACACAAATTTGTGCACAATATTAGTGAGAAATAAGCTTTTTGTGCATATGGAAAATGTCTGGGATCTTGTATAGTATAGTATACTATACTATATAGTAGGCATCTAGTGTGATTAGCTCTGCAAGATTGACACTTTTGCAGATTTCTTGGGGTGGCCTAATTCCTGAAAATACACCACCATTTTATTGTCATTCAAAGGGTTCTAACTCCAAACCACCAGAGTACTTGAGTATCCCTCCGCCTGCTCTGAGCCAGTCCTCTGGGTCTTCTTCCGTGTCCTGAGTTGGCCTCTGAGAGAATGTTGCCATGGAAACTACGGCCGGGGCTCATTTGTCACATGATTTCAGTTTGAATGTGGGAAATCCTTTGTTTTCCAGTACATTGCTTGAGGACTACCTGCAGAGATGAGGACTCACAAGCTCACGGCTATCATGTCTATCCCAGAACATAGGGACGTTGGCATGGTGTTTGGTAAGGAACCAACATTTCAGACAGAGACGCTGAAAACATGATTCTATGGCAATTTTGACTGCAGTGCAGCACAGGAACTTGCATATACCAATGGTGCAAACTAAAGCCTAAATATGGACGGCTGGCCATTAAAACAAGTTGTGGTTCAGTCTAGAGCTGTTCAACAGCTGACTTGCCAAGTTAAATAAAGGTTAAATAAAATAAATAAAAATAACAGCTGAGAGCCGTTCAACAGCTGAGACCCATCACATGACCACAAAAAATGTTCTGTGTAACACTTCACTGTTCATAAGCATACAGATTACGTGGCACAACAATGCCTCTCCAACTTCCTCGCTCCACTTATTCAGTGTTCTGTGGCATCAACTTCCTCTAGAAATAGAATCAATATGTCCTCATCTTCATAACAGCGTCTCTCAGTCAGACAACAACCACTTCATCAGCTTTAAACAAAATCAATACCACTCCCACTATAATTAATCCACATATTATGTTAATCCAGGAAGTCATAAGAAACTCATTGAGAATCCCAGAAAGACCTGGCTTTTCCTTAATTAGACCTAGTTAGACTAAACATATGTGATTTTTGTTGTATGTTGTATGTTATATATATATATATATATACACACGTATAATAGTTAGATAACCTAGACTAAGAAAGGAGAGCTAATAGCCTAGACATAAAAAAGAAGCAGTGACTGAGGGTTATTTCATTTGAGGCAGACTGAAGAAACTACCAAGATGGATTTGTGCTTTCAAGCCTTTTAACCCTGTGCACCTCTCATTCTCTGCTTCAGCACATTTTACAGCTGCTAGATTGTTCACATTTTTAAAAACACCAGCTGAGGAAGAGGTTAACACCAAGCGCCCATGTACCATCCAACTGAGAGCTCCAATGAAGAATACCACCATCTCACAACAGTAGTTAGACACTAAACCTGCAGCAGCAGCTTTCAGATGCTACACTCTACCACAAACTTAAACACTACATCCCTTCCACTGCAGAGACGTTGTTTGCCTACACAAAAACAGAATCATTAAGTTTACAGGTCAAAGTTTAGAAGAATTGTGAGGGTCCTGTCTGTCATCCCCAGACTACAACATGCAACCCATGGTTTGTGAAGTCCAATGTCAAATGAAGGTCTGCTCTTGTATCTTCAGTTCAGAAGAGGAGAGGTGTAAACAACAATAAAAGCGGCATCAGTGTGTCAAATACCTCCTGTGTCCATTATGAGTTAGGAGACAGGTCACAGTTCTGCTCTCCTTAGAGCTCAGCCACCAGCAAAGTAAACTATCCATCAATTCTAGGGGTCTAACGGTTCCCCGAACCCACGGTTCGGTACGTATTGGGGTTTTGGTGTCACGTTTCAGTTTGGTTTTGGTACAGCGGGACAATTAAATGCTATTCACTATGTTCAGCATTCACAATGTTCCTGGCATTGTCTGCTGTGACAGAATTGTTATGTTGGGCCTCTCAAGTTTCCACTCTGATATGTGAGAGGTGGGAATTTACCTGTTGTGAAGACGTAAATACCAGCTGGATGCATTCATGTGATTTGAATTTGTTGAGAAACTCCAATTGGCTAACGGCCAACAAGCTGTGTCAACCATAAACTAAATCTACCATGCGTGTAAACAAATTATAAAGTAAAAAAAATGATAATAGATCGATTTTTATAAATAATGTTTTGCTGTTGCATTTAAGGTAATGTCCTTAGTAGGTGATATTAGAGGTCACCATGTGGGAGAAGTGGTGGCTCAGGATGATAGGAGAGTTTCCAACTACTAATTACCAGCTGGAGGGCCGTTCAAGTTGATTTTTCCCAGTATATATAAAATATACCCTTCCCTCTTGGTTATGAACACACCATGATAGTTGCTCGAGCACTTTTACGAGGGGCTGAAACCCCCCATTCTCAACCACCGTGAACGGGCGCATGTCCGGGGCTATAAACCGAAGACGGTAAAAAATGAAACAGTCTACCAATCGCTCTTGTAATTTCTTTGGCCAGGTCAGAATCAGCTGCAAAAGAATGCTTGAATGCAGAGGGGAGACGATGTTGTTGTTATTTCTTAGCGTTTCTGTCTTGCTCCGGTATACTGGGGCGTCAACATGAGGTGTTGGCAGCTGCATAGGCTATTCTCCTTGAGCGGAACGACACACTGTTAAGCATTTATCCACAACCCTCTGTCCATCGGCGCTGCAATCTACTGGGAAGCCAAAATGTTCCCAAACTGGAGATTTAAACGATGAATGAAGATCCTCCAATTATGTTTAATCAACCCCACCACTCGCCATCATACAAAAATAATTCACTTCTGCGCCTCACAAAAGGACAGTTGGATATGCGCCAATTAAAATGTAAATGTTGATTAAAACGTGTGCAAAGGCTCTAGCTGTTTTAACGGAATAGCCTGGAATGTACTCAAGAGACATAGGACTAGTGTTTGTATTTTGGACTGTAAATATCTTTTATGTATTCATTCGGGTTCACGGTATGGACCGAACCGCGGGCCCTGTACCGAATGGTTCGGTACAAATACATGTACCGTTAAACCCCTAATAAATTCCCTCAGGCAGACTATGCGTGAGGTCTTAAAACCAGTCACATATGACACTGTGAGTGGTGCTCATTCATCTCAGAGCAAGACTGCTGGCAATGTGTTAGATAAAGGCATCAAGGAGATTAAAAAGGCACAAACTGCTCCATCATGCATGAAATACGTTTATGCTTGTGCAGTACATGGCCAATCGAGGAGGTTAAGGGGTGATGGTGAACATGGCCAATCGAGGAGGTTAAGGGGTGATGGTGAACATGGCTAATCGAGGAGGTTAANGGTGATGGTGAACATGGCCAATCGAGGAGGTTAAGGGGTGATGGTGAACATGGCCAATCGAGGAGGTTAAGGGGTGATGGTGAACATGGCTAATCCGAGGAGGTTAAGGGGTGATGGTGAACATGGCTAATCCTTGCATTGTCGTCTGCAGTCCCAGGCTTTACATGTTGAAATTAGAGATGGCCCACCTCATTACAGCGAGGCCTGTATTTTGGGTAGTGAACCAATGAGTGATCAGAGCCTTACGTCTTTCCAGGTGGGACTCACCTGCAGACGAGCGTGGCGATGATGACACACCAGGCGGTGCAGCAGCAGTCGGCGTTGGGCTGCTCCTCGCTCTTCTTCCGCCGGCAGCACAGCCAGAAGGAGTAGAAGAGCAGGAAGAGGAGGTCCAGYGCCAGGCAGGCTAGAGCCACGCCTCCCAGCAGCAGGATGGACTGAGGGGGGAACAAGAGGACGATGAGACGTCATCTCACACACATAATGAATAATAGCAACGGAAAGTTTTGCGGTTATTACACACACACAACTGCTGGGGAAAGCTTTCAGAGAGACTATGTAGGATGTAGAGATACAGGAGCCAAGCATCCAGGATCCATTTCGTGGTCCTAGAACAATATTGTATAATTTAGACACATCTTTCTTTTTTTACTGCATATCTGTTGCCCGTTGGAATGATATTTGGGGAAAGGGGATACCTAGTCAGTTAAACAACAATGCATTCAACCGAAATGTGTCTTCCGCATTTAATGCAACCCTTCTGAATCAGAGGTGTGGGGGGGGGGGGCTGCCTTAATCGACGTCCATGTCATCAGAGACCGGGGAGCAGCTGTCGTTGGGGGTTAACTGCCTTGCTCAAGGGCAGAACAATGCCGGCTCGGGGCTTCAAACCAGCAACCTTTTGGTTACTGGCCCAACGCTCTAACCGCTAGGCTATCCTGCACATCCAGTCTGCAAGGAATGAGAAGCTATTGAATCAGATATACACTCTGACCACCCAGAGAAGTCACATGGCAATGAGATGGTCCCTCTGATTATTAGCTATGCCCTTTGGCTCGTTAGAGCTCATTTACACCAGATCACAGTTAATTAAGGGTTATCGTCATAACTTTGAGAATAACGTAGAAGGCAGAGGAGGAAAAACCTCAAGCCTCATTAAAACCCCCCATCATGAACAAGCACACCACCATAAGACGCATACTCTGACAAAGCCTACTGAAACACATAGAAACCATATAATCTTAGTCTCTAACGTCATCACACATGAATAATCTGTGTGTTTCCCTGTCCTCATTTTGAGGTTTCACTTAAAGCCAGTTCTCATAATACAGGGGAAGGCCACAATTATTTCAAATCAAGCACAAATTTCAAACAGGATATATCCATTACGATGAATCATAAAAACTGAAGATACTGTAAAGCATATTATTCTCCAAATCTGTCTGCTGTACAGTACCTTCAGTCTTATGATTCATCGTAATGGATATAACCTGTATGAAATTTTGGCTTGGCATCAAATAACTTGATTTTTGTGGACCCAGTGAACTCCTGTTTCCATGTGAGCACTTCAAAATGACTGGAATCTTTGGGACGCTCACAAGCTGCCATCTTTCCCTTTCAATGTGTGCAAAGTATGTCTCACCTACTCTGTGTGGGCATACAGAACGGGGTGCTGGAGAGAGCATTGTGTTGGCTCAGGCCAGACAGCTTGTGACTTTATAGGAAGTGGGGTAAAGAGAGTCAGGGTTCGTGTGAGGAGGCGAAGTACTTCTCCACCAGAGGGAAGAGAGAACTGTCTGGAGTGGAGTGACACAGAAAGTCTTGAGTGACCAGGGCCCTGGGGTGACTGAGGGGAAGGCCACTGTCGTTTGGGCTTAGCACCGCTCACTCGCTCTTTACTGCTGTCAGATGTACATTTGCAGTGATTTGCCCATTGCAATACTGTATATGATTAAAATGCCCAGATAGCAGTGGTAATTATTTGGCTTCACTACCGATAAAGTTGAGAAAAAATGTGCATAGGAAATGGTCTTTCCGATTGTTCTTCTCCACCTTTTCCTGTTGTTGTAACGCCTTAAATGAGAATGAAGCCAGTATTACCGCACGTTCCCTCAACAACAGCTGCTCTGAGCTCCTTTGAGATAGGAAATTATTTCCAAAATGCAAGACAGCCCAGTCCTTTGGGCAAATGCTAAATAAGGATCTAATTTTAGGCGCGCCTGGGCTCCAGTCTTCTGTTCATACGTGCGGACAGTGAAAAGCTAACAAAAAAAACTAAGCATCTCCCTAATGGAACAGTAGATAAAGGAAATGAAGGCTCTCGAAGTAAATCCATTAAGACTTCTTAACTTTAATGAGTTTTTAGATGCATTTACTTATCTAGCCCATCTCAGGCAAAAATGCATTCATTCTTGCACAGGAAAAACAAAATAGACTTTATACTGCCAACTGTATGCCAAGTACAGATTTGTTAGAAAACAAATAATTCACAGTCCTTAAATGAAAAAGGATATTCACGAAGCTGGTAACTATCCGTTTTTATAAACTGGGTGGTTTGAGCCTGAATGCAGATTGGCTGACAGCTGATTGGCAGGCACTCCGCGTTGTGTCGTGCTTAAGAACGCCATTAGCCGTGGTATATTGGCCATAAACCCACCCCCCTGTGCTTGCTGCCTAAATGAACACATTATTTTGGATGGTGTTAAATGAGTGTCGGGTTACTGTTTATTATCTACCAGCTGCCTAGTCACTTTACCATACGTATATGTCATATCTACCTCAATTACTATCGTACCCTGCACATTCACCCAGTGTATACAGCCAGGTTTTTCTATAATGTCTCTTTTTACTTTCTCTAAGTTGTTGGCAAGGATACGTATGTAAGCATTTCACTGTTGTTTATGAGCATGAGACAAATAAAGTTAGATTTGATCATTGTAACCAACTGAGCAGAGCTAGTTAAGAGCTTTATAAAGCATGAATCAACCATTAAGACATGATGTGGAGTGTGCTATAGTGCAAATGAACCTCTCTCACATGTTCTCTTTTCCCGGTTCTGAGATGAGGCTAAGGGTCAATGTGGAAACTGCCAACTGGTTTAAAAGTAAGGCAAAAGTGAACGGGAAACGGAAAGCTGCAACTGAGCAGGAATGCAGCGAAACAAGCCAATCTGGGAGCACGGCCAGTATCAATTAAGATATGACTGCTCCTTGACTTAGCCTAACGTCGAAAGAATAGCAAGAGCTGGTCTTCTCTATTGGCAGTGTAGCCTTCTCAACTTGGAGTGTAAACTCATATCAGCAAGAATTTATGTAGGAGGACACTTTATTCACCCACAGGTAGTGTGGATCAAAATGATAGGCTGAAAGTAGATGTCATATGGTCTGGGATCAGATCTTACGATATAGAGCGTTGATGTGAAAAGGCACCATCCTGAACCTTGGAAGTCTTAGTGTGAACGTGCGGTGTTTCAGAGAGCGAGATAATTTATTTTCCCTTTTGTACTTTAACCATGTGTACATCGTTACAACACTGTATATATACATAGTATGACATTTGTAATGTCTTTATTTTTTTGGAACTTCTGTGAGTGTAATGTTTACTGTTCATTTTTATTGTTTATTTCACTTTTGTATATTATCTACTTCACTTGCTTTGGCAATGTTAACATATGTTTCCCATGACAATGAAGCCCCTTGAATATAATTTTTTCTTTACCTTTATTTAAAGAGCAAGTCAGTTAAGTACAAGTTCTTATTTCCAATGATGGCTAGGAACAGTGGGTTAACTGCCTTGTTCAGGGGCAGAACGACAGATTTTTCCCTTGTCAGCTCGGGGATTCGATCTGGCAACCTTTCGGTTACTAGTCCAACGCTCTAACCACTAGGCTAGAAGAAAGAGGTGAAGAGAGAGAGCGCAAGCAAGCGAACATGAAGAGGTGTTTAAGTAATGAAAGGCGTGTCAGTGAGTGACTATCAAACTGAATAGCTTAAGTGAACCAGCTTAGGCTCAATATGATCAAACAGAAACAGCATAACACCTATTATCAAATGCATCTCACGGCCTGATGACATGTTAAGTATTGTGCTAGAGAAACGGGTCTATTGCTGAGTACTGTAGGTCCAGCACCAGTCCCATACTTCAGCCTGCAGCACACAGGGAGAGGGCAGGCACTTCTTATGTAGTTCACACAGGCCTCTCGCTCACGTTTGTATTCCTGTGGGGGAATACAGGCTGGGAGTTCATTGTAATTACACAGATTTCGATCCAGACAGTTTTCTCTCCCTAGTAGTCGCATATATTAAACAGGAAAATACAGCACTCTGGTTCTCCAAACAGATGCATTTTTCAGTAAGATCAGCCTAATAGGCTGCCCCTGGGCTCTGGTGAATAGAGGCCTCTCCATTGAAGGGCTTTATTGAGATGGTTTCCCCATGGAGAAACAATATCTGAACTCAATTACAGTATCTCACTGAGCTCCATCTCCTGGCAGCCATCTGTGCAATACACTGTGCAAACATTTTAAAATACTACATATGCTGAAATGCAAGTACGGGAAATTAAATAAATGGAAATAGGCAATGTCACTGTCTGACTAAGTGAAGCTCAAAGGGCTGGAGAGGAGCCGTACCATCCTGTGAACAGGATGCTGGCATTGTTTCAACCCTTCTCATCTCCCAGCTTCTGATCCAAGACGATGGGAATTCAATGCTGACTAATAATGGACTTCTTTCAATTAAGTCCTTCTCTACTTTTAGTCATGATTTCTTTCATTTTCACTCCATTGTCAAGAAAAGGAAATGGTCTTGTTTTTATGGTGCGATTCAAATTTCAGGAATGGGAGTTCTGTTTTTCACATACGGTGCTCAAAGAGCAAATCGTGGTCCATATGTGTTCCATTAAAGGGCACTTAAGTATGGCTTTGAATAGAGACACATTGCCATGAAGAAAGCAGACCAAATCACAAGACAAGAAGGGAAGAGAGGAAGTAACACATGCTGACTCAACTGTCCACTTTGTCCTTTACAATCAGGTTTCACTTCAGGTCAAATTCCCACTTCAAATGAACTGCTTGATGACCATACGCAGACGGATGCCGTGACAACAGCCTGTTTTCCTGTAACAGCTAGGAGTCTTGTGTCACACCAGGACAAGCTGACATAGCACACAGGCGAACAAACAGATTAGCACGCCGTTGCCCTTTTCCGCTTCCTGTGCATCAGGGCACATCATTAGATGACACTATGTAAAGACAAAGTAATGGATAAACACAATTTCATTTTTTGGCTCATGCAAACACTTCACCACACCAGGGACATAAAAATAGTTTTCTCTCGTACATCTATATCTCACTTGCTATTGGCAGTGTGGTGTCAACATATTTGCCCTAACCAACGTAGCCTACATTAAAAATGTATTTATGGCCAAGTATGGTCTAAATCTAAAGGATATATATTTCCCACTCCTCAGGCTAGCCCGAGCTCTCTCCTGGTTCTCTGACCAGGTAGGAGGCTGAAACCATGCTGGCCCTGTCTACTCTCCTCACCCAGTCTGCCCACACCAAACAAACCCAGCTCCAGTTACACTCCCATCCATCACATGGCAATAGACTTCCTCTCTTCTTCCACCTCGCAACCTTGGCTCTGGTCACAAACTTGCAAAAGTTGCCTCTTGACAACCCCCCTCCATGCTGCCTTCTGACGAGAAGGAATTTGTCAGACAGCCAACTTCACTCGTTTCTCACTATTGCCAAAACTCTTTTATAAAGCACCAATGAAGAAAGTGGATGACTGTCTGTCATCATTAAGACATCATTGGATATCAGAATGAAAGGTGTGATTACTGTATGTATGCCTCAGTCAAATGTTGCATCTCCTTTGTGGGCCAAATCAGAGGTTAAGGGGCAACATAGGCCTACTCAATTTGTGGAAATTGAAGCGGGGGTAAAACAATCCTAGCTTTTGTCGTACCCTGTCGACAGACTGGCAATTATCTCTGCATTTTGAAATCCACTTCAAAAGAAATGGGAAAAAGTTCACTGATCAGCGCATCAAGGTCACAGTGGATTTTACTTCAGGGAGGGTTGAGTGAAACCCTCAACTAAATGAGCTGAGAATATCCATTAATTCAGACTCTGAACAAGTGCCATGCGCAGAGTGCAGGAGGGGTTCTCCCCTCCCAATCTTCAGCTGTGCAGCTTGCTTGCACTGGCTGCTGCACTCACTCATCTTCTAGACACACTCATTGGCTTAACCTCTAAATCTATGGTAGTGGAACTTGGTAATGGGCAATAGCCAGGGCAGTTCGTTCCAGCAAATGACCTTAGGGTAAATCCATATAAAATGCAACCACTTTTTGACAGCATCTTTTGTTTCAAAACAAAACTTTCCATATGTGATTGCCCATGGAAAAAGTGTCAGAAAGTGTTTTTTTTGGACCTGAAGGCCAACACATCCAGGAGATCGAGGTACTCAAAGTTCTGCATAGCCCCCATATCATGAGATCCATGTCTTCATCACTGGAATATATAAATAGTTGAGTTTGATATTGTTTTAAAGCTTACAAAACAGGTTTGTCAAACTTTTATAAATTCTAGATTTGTTATTTGTTGTTGAATAAAACGTATAACATTTTTTAAATTACATGAAGGGTTATCTAAAAGTGGATAAACTCAGATTTTTCTAATATTCGTATACGTTTTAGCTTGGACCCTACTTTAGATCCTCTGAGGTTTTAGTGTTGTGCCGGTCATCGGTTGGAGCAACATGCTCTTGAATACAGGGCGGGTGTCATTTCATCCTAGAAATAGAACACATAGAATGGACCTATCCCTTCAGACCACTACAACACTTTGACATTTTAAGTGAATTGTAATTTTAACTTCTAATTAGTGCCACAAAGATGGCCATCGGTCCCCCACTGTGCAATGTCAACTAAAAGGATCATGCCAATTATAGTATCTATATTTCGAGGATTTCCTCCGGAGGATATAAATATCCATTCAAGTAAACATTCTCTGATGTGTGGACCTCCAATAAGCTATGTGGTAACATTTGAAAGTCGAAAATGTAAATGATATTCCTATTAGTACATTTATCAACTAAAACATTACACACCCTGTATTCAACAAAAATCGGAGACATTGTAGATAATCGACTGAATTGTACAAAAAAAAGGAGGAAAAATACACAGTTTAACAACACTGTTTGTAAAACTTAGAATGATATCTCAACCGTTTATCTTTCTCCAGTGATGAAGACATGTCTCATGGTATGGTGGGGTATGCAAAATAAGTCAACTTTGGCATTCAGGTCCAAAAAGTCACTTTCTGAGCACTTTCTACAACGGGCAAATATGTATGGAAGGTTGCGATCAAATCAAAAAGGGGCGCTGTCAAAAGTGATTGAATTCAAATGGATTTACCCGTTACAGTAGTATGCCTTGTTGCCATTACTGCTTGCTTGAACCAGACAGAGCTCTGCGGGTGCAGGAATTAGGTAGGATACTGATGGTCATATACTGTATGTTTACATCGTGTTTACAGTAGTCAGGAATGGCATATGTAGGTATAGATAAGAGTTGGGTTGGAGAGTAGAAGATGGGTAGAATATTTTTAGGTGGCGTCAAGAAAGACTGTAGAGAGAGGGATGTTGGAGGGGGTAAGCCCTTAGTCACCAGGGACGGCAAGAATGTCAGCATCAATAATCTGTCCGACTGTCTACTTATTCCCTGACATACTTGGCCCAAGACAAAAGCTGTCCCATAACCCTGAAAGACCTTGACAGAAGTGAAGACTGAAAGCACATTATAGCCTAGTGAAGAGTGTGCTGGACAGCATAAAGCCAGGCCTGCCCTGCTAACACTGTCTGTAACATCCAGTGGTGTAAAGCACATAAGTAAAAAATACTTTAAAGCACTACTTGAGTTGTTTTTGGGGATATCTGTACTTTACAACACTGAAGAAAAATGTAAATGCAACATGTAAAGCTAATTTCGCAAAAATGTTGTGCACATCCCTATTAGCGAGCATTTCTCCTTTGCCAAGATAATCCATCCACTTGACAGGTGTGGCATATCAAGAAGCTGATTAAACAGCAGGATCATTGCACAGGTGCACCTTGTGCGGATGACACTCAACTACTTTTTCCTTATCACCTTCTGACACCCAGGTGGCAACATGCGTCTCTTCATGCCTGACAGATATCTCAACTTGGATGTCCGCGCACCACCTCAAGCTCAACCTTGACAAGACGGAGCTGCTGTTCCTCCCGGGGAAGGCCTGCCTGCTTCAAGACCTCTCCATTACTGTTGATAACGCCACAGTGTCCCCCTCCCAGAGTGCAAATAACCTTGGTGTGACCCTGGACAACACCCGGTTGTTCTCTGCAAACATCAAACCAGTGACTTGCTCCTGCATGCTCTACAGCATCCATAGAGTACGACCTCATCTTATACAGAACGCTGCAGCCCGCCTGGTGGTCAACCTTGCCAAGTTCTCCCATGTCACCCCGCTCCTCTGCACACTCCACTGGCTTCTAGTCAAAGATCGCATCCACTACAAGACCATGATACTTGCCTAGGGAGCAGCAAGGGGAACTGCCCCTACCTTCCTTCAGGCTATGCTCAAACCCTTACACCCCAACCCGAGCACTCCGTCCTGCCACCTCCGGTCCCGTGGCCCTCCCACACTTACCGGGAGGAAGCTCCCGCTCAGCCCAGTACAAGCAACCCCACCAGAAATGTACTTTCTGAACTTCATTCTGGAGTTTCATTGTGTCTAGACATGAACAGAGGCTCCAAAAACACCCCAAACATCCTTTTATAAACGGAAAAGCTCCCTGTATCATGATGCAGGTCTTTAGATGTTGCACATAAAGTTGTCATGCCAAACGTTATACACAATGTTATAATCCATTTGGTTTTACACGAGCGCTAATTTCGCATATTGGCTTGCATGCATGTACTTCCTTGTTCCTCTCGCCATTGCGGGTGTGTAAGTAGGGGGCGTGCTACCGGAACAGGTACTAGGTAGCTAGCTAGCTAGGTTTTCAGTTAGTCACTCTCAAGATCAGCCAGGAGACGACAAAGGGGACTGAAGTAGTTTTTGTTAGGTAATTTTCTGAATATTGTTGAATGTTTCTTTATAAAAGACTGATTTGGCATTGTTGTCTTATTGCTTATAGGGGGGATTTCACAGGAAACCTCAAGTTTACTGACCACTGCTCCATGTCATCCAGAACCAACCCATTAAGTTGCACCACAAATCAGTGGATTACATTGTACTCTCACAAGCTTTTCGGATTCTAACATGTGTTCGAATTTGCACCTACATCAGTGTTTCCCCAACTCTGGTTCCCGAGTAACCCCCACATCACACATTTTTGTTGTAGCCATGGACAAAAACACCTGACAGGCAACCACTGATGCAGGTAAAATGTGATGGTTTTTCCAATGGACAGGTCATGGATTCTTTAATGGAGAGGTCATGGATTCTATAATGGAGAGGTCATGGATTCTATACAGGGCCATGGTCACTGGAGACATTGTCTAGGGAGAAGCTAATCACATTGTCATTGTTTTCATGTCTTTGTAGACTTGATGAAAGTTACACAATGTCACTCTTTCCAGTAATGCTTGTTACTGTCATTATAAAGTATGCACAATCTTATTTTCAGGAAAGGTAGACACCAGGCAGACTTAGTGTGTAAATCTTATGCGGAAGTGAGAAAATTGCTAATTGGGGTTTCATTTCTCCTCAGGCACACCCAGGTAAAGTATGGTTCTCCCCCCAAAAAACAAACCCTGGGTTGCTCAGAACATTTACGAGCCATCAAAACAGACCTCCTGGGTGGACCTGGTAGAGCTGTGCTGAAAAGACAGGAGGACAAGACAGTGGTGTACAAGGTCCCGCTCTCCAATGTACAACTTCCAACACGACCACCCAAGAACATTGCTAGTGTTCCAAGACCAGACAAGGCCCAGATTGTAGCTGATTCTGACTCCTGCCCCTTACCACAGTCTCTCCAAAAGGACAAAATGAACATTCCCACTCTGGTGCCGACTCAGCCACCCACTCAGCCACCACACAAATTGTAATCAAAAAAGGGGATGTAACAATTGCTTGTACACTTGATGACATTGATATGCATCTTAATAAAAACCTAATTGAAACTTTGTTATTATCGTGTCATTTCATTATTATTCAGGCGATTACTTAGAAATATTAAATCAACAAATTAAGAAATGCCAGGTTGGAGAGGACCTGTCACATTTTTGCATTGACACAACATTAACAAGTCAAAATAATGATCTATGCCTACCTTGTCGGTTGGCTTTTCTGCATATAACATTTTCTAATACAGATCCTATTTCGACGCACAAAACCATTCAAGCGAAGTCCGATGGGTTTTCTCCCACCTTTCCCGAAATAGTTACATAACGTCACAAACCCTGCTTCTGCTGTCATTCGATGCCAGTGGCATACGTTCGTCAACGAGAGGACGCTGTAATGAGAGAAATAAATGTAGCCTAAGCTTCTGAAAACAGGCCTTTTTACAAGATTCAAATCAAGACAGGAGCGTTTGACTCTTAATAAAGAGATGGAGTCCAGACAGGCTACCTTAGGAAACTTTGAGTGGACATAAAGGCCTCTAGAGAGAATCAGCATACTCACGCACGCACACCTGTTTTACAAACGGTAGGCTACACAGACATTCATAAAAGTGAATTGCAGGCCGACACCCTTTGCGGGGATAGGAGGGCGGCATTTTCTTTGTTGTCGTTCCGCCAAGGGCGGCATATCGGCCAGGACCAGGCCTGACCACCGTTGATTAGTCTATAAATTATGGAAATATTCCCTATCAAATTATACCATGCCAAGTTGGAGAGGATTGGTGCATTCTTTGTCCTTTTGACACAACATTAGGCACATGTTGTAGGGACCAGATGTTGGAGCAGCCTTGAGGGCAGTCAGTAGCAGGATCAAGTGCAAAATAGTGCCCAGTTTTGTAACAGTGAAAGGTAATTCCCGGTGAATGACGAAATGCAATGAAAATGTACATAACCTACAAAATATATTTACAAAATGAACAGACTCAAAATACAGTTTTGAATATGAATCAAAAACCTAAGCCTCAAAATCAGGCCTACCCTGCCAAACCAACTATAGCAGGTTGGGGTATACCAGACAATGGACAGCCTCCCCACACAGCTCACATAGCAGAGCTACAACATAACTGAAGCTCACAGGTGAAATAGGTACCTTTATACCTATGGCCCCTCCCTATGAACCTTACATGATTTAATATGCCATATTTGGGTTAATGGTAACAGACATCTTCATTATACCTATATCAACATATTCTGTCTAAATAATATGCGGGAATACTTTCCATTAATGAATAAACAATTCACAACAATAGTTCAGCAGGCCAACGGGAGGCAAAACATATTACTTATGGAGCTGGGCTCCCATTATGCAGAGAAAACCGACAAGACATGGAGATCCCAGACACGCATAACTTCAAAACACGGGACACATGACAATATGGAAATAAACTAACTTCTTTCTCGCCAGTGTAGCAAGTGTTCATGGGCACCTGAACATCGCATCCACTGGGAGGATTGCAAAATGGTTAATTACTGCATTTAAATATGAAACTGAAACGAGTCACGATGCCAACTCGACCAAACATTTCCTCGACACATAAATTAGCCTTGCGCACGGTAAATACCTAGACACTGGCAAAAGAGGAAGCAACAGTATATACATTTAGCATAAATTAATTACTAGATATACGTGGAAACATGAACGCCCTAAACAATTTATAAAAGGAAATAAATGATGCTCGTTCGTGACGAGAGCTCCTACGTCAGCTGCGTCACAACACTTGGCCTCAAAGCCAGAACAACCTTGTTGACTGCTGTCAAATAATGAATGAGTCAGACACCTTTTTTAAAAAGATTGATTTATATAAATGACTAGCAAGCAATGAAAACATGAATTGTATAAAAGAAAGTCCACACATCAAACATGATTTTGACTAATGCCATAGCCTACAGCGCTCTACACTCCCGCGCATCTAGCAATTAGCTGCTCCAGCACATAAGGACATTTAGACAGAGGAGATGTATACTGAACACAAATATAAATTCAACATGTAACAATTTCTAAGATTTTACTGAATTAGAGTACATATAAAGGAAAAAATATATAAGAAAAAAATTCATTAGGCACTAATCTATGGATTTCACACGGCTGGGAATACAGAGCTCTATTGGTCACAGATACCTTAAAAAAAGGTAGGGGCGTGGATCAGAAAACCAGTCAGTATCTGGTGTGACCACCATTTGCCTCATGCAGCATGACACATTACCTTTCGCATAAAGTTGATCAGGCTGTTGATTGTGGCCTGTAGAATGCCGTCCCACTCCTCTTCAATGGCTGTTGCCATTGAAGTTGCTGGATATTGGCGGGAACTGGAACATGACGTCGTACACGTCGATCCAGAGCATTGCAACGGGTGACATGTCTGGTGAGTATGCAGGCCGCAGAAGAACTTGGGACATTTTCAGCTTTCAGGAATTGTGTACAAATCCTTTCGACATGGGGCCGTGCATTATCATGTTGAAACATGATAGTGATGGCGGCAGATGAATGGCATGACAATGGGCCTCAGGATCCCGTCAAGGTGCACCTGTGTAATGATCATGCTGTTTAATCAGCTTCTTGATATGCCACACCTGTCAGGTCGATGGATGATCTTGGCAAAGGAGAAATACTCACTAACAGGGATGTAACCAAATTTGTGGGCAGAATTTGAGAGAAATAAGCTTTTTGTGCATATGAAAAATGGAACAGGTGCCCCTTGTGATGGGGAAGATAAAAGGCCACTGTAAAATGTGCAGTTTTGTCACACAACACAATGCCACATGTCTCAAGCATTGAGGGAGGATGCAATTGGCATGCTGACTGCAGTAATGTCCACCAGAGCTGTTAGAATTGAATGTGCATTTCTCTACCATAAGCTACCTTCAACATCGTTTTAGAGAATTTGGCCGCACGTCCAACTGGCCTCACAACCGCAGACCACGTGTTACCACGCCAGCCCAGGACCTCCACATCCAGCTTCTTCACCTGCGGGATCATCTGAGACCAGCCACCCAGACAGCTGATGAAACTGATGAGTGTTTCTGTCTTTAATAAAGTCCCTTTGTGGGGAAAAACTCATTCTGATTGGCTGGGCCTGGCACCCCAGTGGGTGGGCATATGCCCTTCCAGGCCCACCCATGGCTGTACCGCTGCCCAGTCATGTGAAATCCATAGATTAGGGCCTAATTAACTTATTTCAATTGACTGATTCCCTTATATGAACTGTAACTCAGTAACATTTTTGAAATTGTTGCGTTTATATTGTTGTTCAGTATAGATTTTCCAAAGCTGGTATAAGCAGGTCCAACTCCACGCAGCAAAGACATTTGTCTTCAGTGGGCATCGCTTGGCATTGCCCACAGGTATACCACCAGTTTCCAGAGGTCCTGAGTCGCATCTCAGCTGCTGGTTGAATATCTGCCTGAGCCCCTGCCTGCTCCGTCTCGCCCTCTCCTTTCTCTGTCATCCTCCATCTGTTGACGATCGTCTGTGTATGCCGGTTCAAATAAATAAGACTCGCCTGCAAATTCGAACATTTCCTCCCCGTATTTTCTAGTCAGACATGTTGGTTGCATAGTAAAAAACAACAAATAATTGGCTTGCTTGGTAGATTAGCGACCGGCAGCTAGCTAGCAGCTCTGCGTTTACAGTGGACACGTTGTTGTGGACTGGCTAGTGTTTATGAAACACGCCCCCCCCCCCCCCAAACTTATATGCTGGTAGTAGTCACTGAGGTATAGGCAGAAGCGAGAGGAACAAGGAAGTAAACGCATGCACGCCAATATGTGCACGCTAGAAATTATCGCAAATAATTATCGTTAAAAAATATATTATAAAGTTGTGGATAAAGTTCAGTATGACAAAATGTCATGTGTACAACATCTAAAGACCTGCATCAGGATACAGAGATTTGCCGTTTGTAAAAGGACGTATTTGGAGCATCAGTTCATGTTTTCTGGATGCCTTGTAACTCCAGAATAAGGCTCAGGAAGTCAATTGCTGGTGGGATAAGTTTCTCAAAATCAAGTCAAATTTCAAATAAAACTGTCTGGAACCTAAAAATACAGATGAGGGTCCTAAATAGTGAAATTCCCCTTTAAGATGAATGCACTAACTTTAAGTCACTCTGGATAAGAGTGTCTGCTAAGTGACTGAAACGTAAAATCGGGCAGCCAGACGACCTCAGGTCAAAGTTCATACATCAAGGTCTTAATGAACCATTGGTGCCGGGCTCTGTCTCCTGAGGAAATGAGTTACAGTATAAAAGAATGCAGAAAATAATGCAAATAATGCCAAACAGACTAATCATCAGCTAACACATGGCACATTACAGACATAACTGAGTCTCATTCACACCAACATGGCCCACAGCTTGCTTTGAAATTTGAGAAATAACTTTGTAGGTCAGGGATAGTACATTAAATTCCTTCAGCATGACTTAATCTGGGGTTATCTTGAGATGTGTAGGCTGGATGAAGTGTTTGGTCAGCAGGCCCACGGCCCAGTATTACGTCTGATAACTGACAGGTTATCTTGGTCCTAGAAGCTGTGAAAGAGCAGCTCTGGCAATCTCCCTTTCCCTTCTCCCTGAGCACTCAACTGACAGTCCCACTCAGTGCCAGAAAATACAGCCCTCTTTTTAGAGCCTGTTGGGACAACTGTCGTCGTGATACCCACCGCAGCTAACAGGGAAGGGGAAGCCATCTGTTAATCTCGTCCTCCTCCATACACTTTGGAAGCAGACAAGCTCATTTTGGAAATCCCCATCTCCTGTGATTAGCTAACTTAAAATGTCAATAGTTTCTGTTTGCTGTTGCACAGGCCAAAGCCATAACGGCCACACCGTAAATGGGCATTATGCTCCCCCTCACACACACTTAATTAGGAGAACCGGAAAACAGTCCTAGATGAATAGCTATGATTATGCTGCAATTTATGACATATGGAATCCCTGTTATGACTCGGTTTAAAGACCACTGTCTTTAATCCATCTCCACCCATCCCTGGAATCCATACATGTCATGTCTTGTCAGAAGGTAACAGTGGCTGTTTCTGCAATGGGAACTCAACATGACAACAGTTTGAGAAATATAGCTTGCAAGAGTAGTTATCAGTCACCCCCCAGTCTCAGTAGGGACTAAGTCTAGGCCTATACACTGTACCACGCCTAAGGAACCACGGTTAATAAGGAGTCTTGAGTACTCTTGCAAAGGCTCTGCGCCAAACAAATTTAATAGGCATTGTCAGTGCACAGGGGTATAACATTGCCTTGGTCTGTGCTGATGCCTGCCCCATTTGTTCAACTCCCCAAAATCCTCAATCAATTGCATCATCCCAGAATATTATCATACAGCAGCAACCCACTGGCAACTCCTTTGTTTACAAACGTATAATGTTTGACAGACATGTAATTGCTTCTGATTCACAAGACACAGTTCAAGTAAGTGTATGTCATAAAGTTACCTGTTGATATGACGAGTCCTCCGGGCGAAAATCACTGCTTGTCTGTTCMAATTGAAGGTTGAAATGAGGGAGTCGGTGTAGCAGGTTGACCCACCACGGCGGTGAGTAGTTGACAACCGCTGCCATGGTATGAGGGCTGTGGACGCTTTAGGGAAACGGTGACCTGTGTGGTCAGTCAAAAATGAAATAATGGACTGAGCCCGCGTCATAAAGTTCTTGTTAGCAAGCGGTCCAGCAAAACCAAAGAGATCCCTATGTCCGAATGGAGAACGTCAGACCTAATGCATTGTAGTCCAACGTTAAACTGTACCTGAGATATCGGTTGTCACTTCTTTCCTACGGTACTAACAAACGGGCAGCTAACTATATCCATTGTCCTATAACACTCCCATGTTCACTTCTGTCATGTGAAATACTAAACTGTGTCGAAAAAAAGCTGAAGGAGGAATAATGGGCTACCCAGTCAACTAACGTTAACTTCACGAACACCCCCACGCAGATGACAGTCCATCTACCTTGTTGTAGTTGCCTGTCTGTCTGGATAACTACTGTACAGATGACGTAACGTTGGCTAACTGGATAGCTTCCCAACTCAACATGAAAGTAACCTTAGTTAGCTAACCGGCTAACTATTGTTGTTGAACAATTCTACAGAACGCATCCATTCCATTAAAATACTTTCGTAAGAAAAAATGCGTAGCTAAAACATTTGATTGAGTCTCAATAATTCCTTCTGGGTTACAATTTGACTGTCCTTTCCTCGTTATCAGTCATAGCCAGTTGATTGTTACTGGTGTTCCAATTTATCAAGTTAGCAGCAGGCTAGTTTGCTTGCTAACTAGCTTAGCGGATATATCCGTGCTCCGTCCGTGGTTGCTCCAGTACCATTTGCGCCCTTTGTCTTTTCTTCAATTTTCCTTAATGCTTTGATGACTACCAAGTCTTTTACTGTATTGCTAAGTTGTTTAAAGTCAACTATTCCTGTTCATTCACTAAAGATGAACAACAATCCGGTGAACTGTTCACGGGACTACGACGCTGCAACCACCACACCATCCGATGCAGATTGCAGTCCCGCTCGCACCCACAACAACCCCACTCCTCACGCAGCGCCGCTGTCTCGTGAAAATAATTTGTGTGTAGTGGCCTCTGGTGGCGAGATGGTGAAGCTGCACACACCCAGGCATATTTTGAGTAAGAGCGAGTTGTCGAGTCGACCTGCTGAGTAGGGATAAATGAACAAACTATTGGGCTCTATCCAGGAAATCCGTATGACACACACTGCACAATAACAACACTTTTGTAATTATTAATTTAGGGTCCTGCTAGTTACTTGACTGTTTTTTTCCTCTCCTTCAGGTTCTATTGGAGGAGACAAATCCACAAATCACCCTTCAAACTTGTAGACCATCTGAACCCATTGAACGACCAACAAGTAAAAATTGGTTACAATATAATCATATACACATTTGTATATCAATATCCAATAAATAGATTTGGCGCACTGGTCCTCAAAGAGATGTTGTTTGATTTATTTGGCTAGAGTTTTTTTCAAATCAAGTTATGGTTAGGCAGAGGTGGAAAAATACTCAATTGTCATACTTGAGTAAAAGTAAAGCTACCTTAATGACTCAAGTAAAAGTGAAAGTAACCCAGTAAAATACTACTTGAGTAAAAGTACAAAGTAAAAGTAAATGCTATAGATCAAATTCCTTATATTTAGCAAACCAGATGGCACAATTTCCTTTTTTATAACTTTTTTAGACAGCCAGGGGCACACTCCAACACTCAGACATAATTTACAAAGGAGGCATTTATGTTTAGTGAGTCCACCAGATCAGAGGTGGTAGGAATGACCAGGGACTTTCTCTTGATAAGTGTGTGAATTTGACCTTTTTCCTGTTACTGCTAAGCATTCAAACTGTAACTAGTACTTCTATGGTTAAGGTTGTCAGGGAAAATGTATGGAGTAAAAAGTACCCAATTTTCTTTAGGAATGTAGTGAAGTGAAAGTAAAAGTAGTCAACAATATAAATAGTACAGTAAAGAACAGATACCCCCCAAAAACTACTTAAGTAGTACTAAAAAGTATTTTTTATGAAGTACTTTACACCACTGCGGTTAGGCTATGTCATAATTGCTCGGTTTCCAAAGTTGGACTGAGAGTGGGAAAGCAATTAAATTCGAGGGCAGAGGCATATTTGAGATTTTTCAAACCTTTGTGGGGGAGGATCCATATACAATAACACTTGTTCACCAGTGCTCCTATGTTCTGGAATCCTAATATCCCGTTTGCAGTAATCCAGGTCTTGTCTAGTGCCTACAATAATGTTTGGACATATACAGTACTGTTGCATAAGGTCTGAAATCTGGCAAAAGTCCAAAATTCACTACAACTTTAAGAAATAGTTAATTCATCGGGGGTTTTTCTTCAGGAAATCACATGGCGGTGCTGTCGTGCTCACATGACAAACTGAACTATGGCAGGCGAGCTCAATGAAGGTAATTTGCTAAATACATGTTATGTTCCACATCTTTATGTTGGATTTAAGAATGTGTTTTCGGCTTTTTGTAAACGTTCTACGTGGCGACAGGCGAAATAATGTTTTTTTGGAGGGTTATGCTTGTGATTGAATTCAGACTAAGAGAACGCGGTTTGAAGTGTTCAGAGAAATAGTGTAGCCTACGATTCGTGATGTAACTACAAAACCTGTCAACTTGAAGATAAACAGTAATATAGTAGGTTTACTGCGAATTGTAAAATACAGGCTACTCATGTGAGCATTAGATTACACGTTTAACAAGGGTGTTTAGTTTATTAGGATCCCTATTAGTTATTGCACATGCAGCAGCTACCCTTCCTGGGGTTCACATAAAACTTACAAATACATAAAAGTACAGAACAGTAATAGACAAGAACATAAGATAGGTGTAATTAAGGGTGATTTGACAGATAACTCGTTTTTTTTATACAGTAGGGTAGGCTGCTGTACTGTTGCATTGGTCTGCTCATTGTCATGTTCTCACCTGTTATGGATGTTACCTGTCCCATAAAATTACAATCTAGATTATATTTCTATGACCTGTCCAAATCACGTATTCAACGTTCCATAGCATAGGACTAGCCTGGTTGTCTTCTGTTTAGCTATTATATCCCACTACTTGCCTCCTGTCATTTGCCTAAGACATATGAACATTCTATGGTTAAGATTTGATCCTGAGCTATCATCTAATCACAATATTAATGCAAATTAGATTGATAGAAAAACATTAAATTCATACATTTGATTAGAAACATTCTAGCGTTGGCTATCCTGACGTAATACATATCATTGGGAGAGCAGAGGATTGCGTTTAGTTTTTTTTTTTACCAGCCTTTTGGCAAATGACAGGAGTGGAAAGTTAGTTGGTACCCAGACTACCATAGGAAAATTGTCGCTAGTTTATTTTTTATTTTCTTTCATTATGAAAATGACATATATGATTAAGTTTACTTTGTAAACATTTTTGCCAATACAAAAATACATTATTTTAAGCACTGTTTTGCCCATACATGTAACTGCCAGAATAATGGAAATGAGGGATACAAAGTATATTGAAAGCAGGTGGTTCCTGAGTTAATTAGGCAATTAACATCCTATCATGCTTAGGGTCATGTACAAAAATGCTGGGCAGGCCATTATTTTGGCTACCGTGGCTATGCTATGGATTACAATGTCCCCATCCCACAGGGCACGAGTGGCCACTGAATGGTTTGATGAGCATGAAAACGATGTAAACCATATGCCATGGTTGAATAATTGTACACTTATGGGAGATTCTGGAGTGGTGCCTGAGACAGTGTTTTCCACTACCATCAACAAAATATCAAATGGAATTTCTTGCAAACGAATGGTGTCGCATTCCTCCAATAGAGTTCCAGACGCTTGTAGAATCTAAGCCAAGGTGCAGTAAAGCTGCTCTGGATCGTGGTGCCCCAGCACCCTATTAAGACACTTTATGTTGGCATTTCCTTTATTTTGGCAGTTACCTGTATGTACAGTGCCTTCAGAAAGTATTCACACCCCTTGACTTTTTCCACAATTTGTTGTGTTACAAGGTGGGATTAAAATGCATTTAATTGTCTTTTTTTTTGTCAACGATCTACACAAAATACTCTGTCAAAGTGGAAGATAAATTCTAACATTTGGTAAAGCATTTATAAAAAAATAAAACACTAATATATCTTGATTAAAAGTATTCAACCCCCTGACACAATACATGTTAGAATCACCTTTGGCAGAATCACCTTTCATAGCATTACAGCTGTGAGTCTTTCTGGGTAAGTCTAAGAGCTTTGCACACCTGGATTCTACAATATTTTCACATTATTCTTGAAAAAATTCTTCAAGCTCTGTAAGTTGGTTGTTGATCATTGCTAGACAGCCATTTTCTTGGCATAGGTTCTCCAGCCAATTTAAGTCAAAACTGTAACTAAGCCACCCAGGAACATTCACTAGCTATGTTTCCATTAACTTGTCCAGTGATTTATTTTTTTGGTCGACATTTAGAAAATATATGTGACAATTCCCTGCTAGAGTGCGTTTCCATTGAACTATCTCGTTTCAATAAAAACACCTGGACGTAATGACATCACACACAAAAAACCCGACAGTGTCGATGTAAAAATGTAGTGGATGAAGTGTTTCCATTACCCATTTAGGCAAATTTCGCATTAATAAATTGGCGACAACCTGTATGCCCTCCCACCTATCTGTTGCATGTCTCAGGTAGCCCACAAAAGCCAACATGTATAGAATGCAATCATTTACTCATATTTGCCATATTCTAATAAGTCTCATGTGCCAGCGTATCGCTGCAGGCCGTGCCATGGTAAAACTTGTACACCTGTAGATCTGAAAGAATTGGATGGTGAAACTTGCCAGCCAACCAGAAAAGCAAGGCGAAGCAATTCATGTATTCTTGACAGTCAGGACAATCCTTGTTCTGCAAAGAAACATAATATATTTTTTGTGGAAAAATGTATTTTGTAAGCAATAGGCATTTAGAATTAAACCTGGAGTGGAGCTTTATAATTATGCAGTGACATCACATGCCCTGCGTACCTTCAAAATGATTAGGAAATCATCATTTATTCTAAAAACACAGTTTCAATCATCATTTGTCAAAATAAAGAAAGTTAGACAAAATAAAAATCCACCCACCGAACAATTTTTTTTTGTCAATCTTGAGAAAGTTTCTCATATCTGCCCTTTCCATGACACATGTCGCAAGGATTCTTTTTGTTGCAACATTGCTTTTGTCGAATAAACCTGGGTCAATGGAAACTGGCCTACTGTCTTCTTGGTAAGCAACTCCAGTGTATATTTGGCCTTGTGTTTTAGGTTATTGTCCTGCTGAAAGGTGAATTTGTCTCCATATGTCTGTTGGAAAGCAGACTGAACCAGGTTTTCCTCTAGGATTTTGCCTGTGCTTACTGTTTCTTTGACACATTTTTTGCAGTTCTACTTTAGTGCCTTATTGCAAACAGGATGCATGTTTTTGAATATTTTATTCTGTACAGGCTTCCTTCTTTTAACTCTCATTTAGGTTAGTATTGTGGAGTAACAACATTGTTGTTGATCCATCCTCAGTTTTGTCCTATCACAGCCATTAAACTCTTTAACTGTTTAAAAATCACCGTTGGCCTCATGGTGAAATCCCTGAGCTGTTTCCTTCCTCCCTGGCAACTGAGTTAGGAAGGACGCCTGTATCTTTGTAGTGACTGGGTGTATCGACACACCATCCAAAGTGTAATTAATAACTTCACCATGCTCAAAGGGATATTCAATGTCTGCTTTTTTTTTTTACCCATCTACCAATAGGTGCCCTTCTTTGAGAAACATTGGAAAATCTCCCTGGTCTTTGTGGTGGAATCAGAGTTTGAAATTAAGTGCTCGACTGAGGGACCTTACAGAGTGTGTGGGGTACAGAGATGAGGTAGTCATTCAAAACTCATGTTAAACACTATTATTGCACACAGAGTGAGTCCATGCAACTTATTATGTGACTTGTTAAGCAAATCTTTACTACTGAACCTATTTAGGCTTGCAATAACAGGGGTTGAATACATATTCACTCAAGACATTTCAGCTTTTCATTTTTAATTAGTAAACATTTCTAAAAACATAATTCCAATTTGACATTATGGGGTTCTGTGTGTGTGTGGACAAGTGACACAAAATCTCAATTTAATACATGTTAAATTAAGGCTGTAACACAACAAAATGCATTGTAGATCCAAGTTGGCTAGACTTTAAATATAAAGATTAGCTGGCTACTCACTAGCAGGTGGGCTTGTGCTTGAGATTGTTTATGAGATCTGTGTTAAAGATGCACTATGCAGAAATCACTCAGCCATTTCCTGGTTACTAAAATGTGAATAGTTTGCCTAATTTCAGTTTGTGACAAAACAAGCAAATATAGTGTAGAGCATCATTGTACCATCTAAACCACTGTGAAATATATTTTCCATAAGAAAAATATTGTATTTTCAGCTGTTTGAAGCTGATGTACAAAACCGAAAGTAAAAGACGCAAAAATGAAACTTAAGTACAGGAAGCATAGAAATAGCACAAATAAAATGTCTTAGACTTGCTTTCAATGAGAATGACAGATCTATAACACACATTTCTATGTGAATATGCTGGGTCGCCCAAAAAGTTACATTTTACACCTTTAATTTTCTATAATGCCTGTTACCAGAAGTTGGTCATTATTAGTGGATGTGCATGGTTCTGGTAAAAAAAATATGTATTATAAGAAAATTGCATTTTTGATAGACTGATTTGGCAGACTGATTTGAAAGCCAGATCAGTGATTTTTGCAAAAATGCAGGTTATTCTATTTTGATAAAATAATAATATTATTAGTGGCTCTTATGCTGAAGGCTTATTTTTAGCCTAGGTATAATTTTACAAGCCCTGAATTCAGCTCTACCTGCACCTTAGAGACTGCTCCCCTGTGTACATAGTCATTGAACACTGGCCACTTTAATTATATTTACATACTGTTTTACCCACTTCATATGTATATACGCTATTCTAGTCAAGGCTCATCCTATATAACTACTGCTGTACACACCTTTTATATTCATATACTGTCCATATTTTCACAACCATTATATGCATATACACTGAGTATACCAAACATTAGTAACACCTTCCTAATATTGAGTAGTTTAGGTTAAATGAAATAGATTTTGCCATGATGTTTAACCACAAGTCATGCAATTTAATTAAAATGTCTTCATCCACATAAATCCATGCCTAATGGTTTGTGCACCTCCTCTCTCAGGATCAGTCCCTCCGTACTACAGGGAGGTGTACGAGGCCATCCGGAGTAAGATAGATGAACGAGTGCAGGTGGAGGTCTTTCAGAGGTTGCTCAGTAGAACAGATCTTCCCAGTGCTGTGCAGGGCCAGGTGAACACTGCTTTTTCTTCACTTGTTGTCACATCTATGATCTAGAATGCCTGCCAAATGTGGAAAGGAAGTTCTGGCTGTTTGTGTATTTTTTTTAATTTTTAGGCTCAAGTTTTTGTTGTTATGAAACAGAAGCACAGACTGGTTTGTAATGTATTAGACCGATGGGTTTTCTATCCTCTTCCCTTCTTGGAACTCCAAGAAAAGTGAACAAGAAATTCTGCAGAATAGGAAGTAGGACTTGAAAAAATCTAGCGCTCTTTGATACAAACCATTCAACTCTATTCAAAGACCCTCTCAAGCCTATATTTGTTTTACCACTAAGTACTAAAGGGGTAATTACAATACTCGTTCCAACACCAGTTATTAGAAAGGGTGGTGTCTGCTAACTATCTCCTTGCTGCCATTTAATTAGTGGTATTTGCTTCAGTAAAGCTTACTCAAAAGTGATGGTATTTGAGGGGATGGCGTTTTAAAAGTTGTGTTATTCAAGAGCACATGGGACGTGAAAAAATGACAACGTGTTACACATTATCCATGGAAACGCTTCATAGATGCATTTCAGCTGAGACCACATGGTTCAGTTTGATGTTTCTTACTGTATTATATCATTACTAAAGTGTTTTCTGCATTTTCTTGTCAACCACAGCTGAATTTAGACCTTGGATTGAGCAATGACCTGTTAAGAGAGTCCTGTAATGTCCTTGTCTTTTTCAGATTGCTGAGCATGTTGACTACACTGATGGATTCTTAAGCAAGTTGTCCCTATATAAAGCACTGGCGTTGATTGCGCTTGCTCAGCAAGGAAAGCAACCAAGCCCGAAACTCTTAGAGAACTGCATACAAGGTAAGCCTTTTAACTAGTTGTTTTCAAGTGAGGACACGGCAGTAAATGTGTAGCTTAATCAGTGGCTTGACTGTTAAGTATCTAAGGTCAAAAACCTGTGTGACCCCTATGAACAGCTTGTGTGAGAAAGTTCAGTTCACTATATATTGTGTGAAGTTGAATATGCATGTGACAACCTAAATTACACATTGCATTTGCACACAAAACAAGAAAGTGTGCTGTGCTAAAAAGCTGGTCCTAGTTTTATCATAGTGTGTTGTATTTGTTGGCCGGTTTCCTCTAACCTCTGGGCATTGCGTCCGGGAATACACCAGCTCCCTTCCCATGTCTCTGTAAAAGACACACAACCTTTCCCTGCCCTTTTTTCCCTCTGGAACAGCTCTGTGAAAATCATAATGAAAGTTACAGGAAGAACTCTTCCCTCTCTCTTAAGTACACTTGTATTTCTTGATTATATGAATCAGTTTACTTTCACATTCTGTGGCTGTTGAAAAGCATGAGTGTTACAGTGTACAGTACCATTAAGTTGGAGAGGAGTTGTCGTCTTTGGTTTTTCAGAGGTAGCCATTACTCCGAACACAGCCCTGAGTTAGAGCTCTGTTCCAAAGCTCATATGATTATTTAGGGCCCTCTGTGTTATTTCAAGTGCTGCCAATATGGCAGCTGACTGCTTTCTGTGAAACTGATGTCACTTTTTCTCTGCTGAGCTATGGTAGAGCTGGTTTCCTGGTTGTTGTAGGAGGACGATTAACTCTGCTCATATCTCTGTGGAATGTCAAGGAGGGTTACATTCAGGATCACATGAATCACACCATCATAATTGTTTGAAAGACTTAAGAGACATTTGAGTTCAGGGAGAGTCATGTGTGCTTTCTAATGGTGTCAAGTCTAGTTTCCTCAATATTACGGAAGGTGTACCGCAGGGGTTGGTATTGGGACCTGTGCTCTTTACTATTTATATACAGTGCCGTGAAAAGTATTTCCCCATTTCTAATTGTCTCTACTTTTGCATATTTGTGATACTGAATGTTATCAGATCTTCAAACAGATCCTAATATTAGATAAAGGGAACCTGAGTGAACAAATAACGCAACAATTACATACTTATTACATTTATTTCATAAATAAAGTTATGCCACACCCAATGCCCTTGTGTGAAAAAGTAGTTGCGCCCTTACTCTCAATAACTGGTTGTGCCACCTTGAGCTGCAATGACTCCAACCAAACACTTCCTGTAGTTGTAGTTGTTTATCAGTCTCACGTCACTGTGGAGGAATTTTGGACCACTCCTTCATGAAGAACTGTTGTAACTCAGCGACATTTGTGGGTTTTCAAGCATGAACTGCTTGTTTCAAGTCCTGCCACAACATCTCAATTGGGATTAGGTCTGGACGTTGACTAGGTCATTCCAAAACTTCAAATGTATTGCCTTTTAGCCATGTAGACTTGATTGTGAGTTTTGGATCATTGTCTTGCTGCATGACCAAGCTGCGCTTCAGCTTCAGCTCACAGACGGATGGCCTAACATTCTCCTGTAGAATTATCTGATACAGAGCAGAATTCATGGTTCCTTCTATTAAGGGATGTCGTACAGGTCCTGAGGCAGCAAA
Organism: Salvelinus sp. IW2-2015; assembly: GCF_002910315.2. Lineage (NCBI taxonomy): Eukaryota > Metazoa > Chordata > Actinopteri > Salmoniformes > Salmonidae > Salvelinus > Salvelinus sp. IW2-2015. The sequence goes on from NC_036860.1 coordinate 73,107,240, forward strand.
GCACCCCCAAACCATCACACTACCACCACCATGCTTGACCGTTGGTATGAGGTTCCTACTGTGGAATGCAGTGTTTGGTTTTCGTCAGGCATAATGGGACCCATGTTGTCCAAAAAGTTCTACTTTTGAATCAATCATAGAACATTCTTCCAAGAGTCTTGATGATTATCCAGGTGTTTCCAGGTGCTTTTTTGGCAAACTTGGATAACATAGGGTCGCATTATGCCTGACGAAAACCAAACACTGCATTCCACAGTAAGAACCTCATGACAACGGTCAAGCATGGTGGTGGTAGTGTGATGGTTTGGGGATGCTTTGCTGCCTCGGGCGATGTGAGATACTAATCAAGAACAACAGGAAGCATTTGGTTGCAGTCATTGCAGCCTAAGGTGGCACAACTAGTTATTGAGTGTAAGGGGCAATTCATTTTTCACACAGGGGAATTGGGTGTTGCATAACTGCGTGAATTAAATAAATAAAATAAGTATAACTTTTTGTGTTACTTCTGAGTTCCCTTTATCTAATATTAGATTTTGGTTGAAGATCTGATAACATTCAGTATCAAAAATATGCAAAAAATTTAGAAAATCTGAAAGGGGGCAAATATTTTTACCAGACTGCAGCAAGCCACTACTCTTAAACAGTTGGATGCCGTCTACCGTAGCGTGTTTCACTGACAGTTTTAATACTCATCACTGCATCATGTATCAGAAGGTTGGCTGGACCTCACTAAAATCCTGTAGATCACTTTATTACTCCTTTCTTGTTTACAAAGCTCTGTTCCACAAGATTCCATCATACCTCACTTCCCTGTTGAAATATTACAATATGAGATAACAATCCCGTTCCGAGGTTTTCTTAACTCTTGAGGTCTCGGTTGTCTCCACAAAGTTTGGTAAATTTGCCTTTAGTATTCCACAGTTATGGAATACCTTACAAACAATTTCCACCTGGATTCCCTGGTGCTGATAGGGCAGTTTAAAACTCTGTTGGTAATTAAGTTCACGCAAGTGTGTCCTCAGGGCACCATTGCAAATGAGACACTGGTCTCAATTTGGCTCCCTTGATTAAATTAAAGTAGCCAAAAAAATGTGAATGGGAGATTTCAAGTGTCTGAGGGATCAGAGGGCAACTAAGGGAGGTGAAATGTCAAATGTACACTGGAACATGCTTGCTTTTCCCACACAACATGGATGTTTTTTATATTCGAACCTGCACTACAGGAAATCATAAATTATGTCTATTAGTTCAATAGAGCTGAATGTGTACACTTTGTCTGTGAGCATAGATGTGCTGATTGCCTTCTAGAGAAATGAGTAGATGAGAGCATTGGTTACTCATGTTTGATTTGACAGAGTTCCCTAAGCCCCAACTTGGTGAGTTCAAGGACCTCCAGACTCTGAGGATGCAGCCAACTCAGGAAAGCCCCCTCACGGTGTCCCAGACCCTGGGCAAGCTGCTTGCCAGGGATACAGTCCAGGTGGAGCTAATTCCTGAAAAGAAGGGTCTGTTCCTCAAACACGTGGAGTACCAGATCACCAGCCAGGTGAAGGCTGCATTTAATTACATATGAGAGTAACATAAATGGGCTTTGTTAGAAGAACAGTCAAGGAATTTATTCATAGAAAAGGTCAAGCACATACTTTACCATGTATTTACCTTTTTACTTTGTATAGGTCACAATTGTGCATTACAAGCAACATATTTTTTTATAGGAATTTTGATCATAACTCCAAAAAGCCTGTAATTCCCTCTGGCTATGTTCCTGGCTCCTCAATTATTTCTGCATTTTTGGCTTGGTGAAACGAATGGCTTTAATGTTTGTTGGTAAGGGTCCATCTAAGAATGAATGTATACATACAGTACATTGCATCGCTTACACTGGATGCCTAAGCTGAACAGAGCTGGTGTTTCTGTGCAGTGAGCATTCACAATCAGTATGACCTAAAGCCAACGCATGACAAACACATCCATTGTCAATATATTTGTTGAATTCACAACCCAAAACATTATGTTATTTTGCACATCTCGGTTATTCACAGATAATATTTGTTTGAACTTTTTCAGCATTTTAAGACATCTGTTTACCGGCGGTACAGTGATTTCGATGTCTTCCACGAGCTCTTGCTGCAGAGGTTGGCCTACAGAATGGTGCCTGCACTGCCGCCTAAGAGAATGCTGAAAGGAGGTATATAGAGGATGTCAGTCAGAACGTTTGATTATTTGGAGGAGAGTGAGGCTTTGGTCTGTAAATAATAGTGTTCCACTCTGCATCAGAGCTGGGGTCCCGCTGCTCCAAAGAAACTCAAATTCTATTAATCCAACTTCACCTGTGTTCCCACAGCAGACATGAACTCTGTCTTTATATTACCATTATTAGACACCATTGTTATTACTTTTTTCAGGGTTGGGCGGATAACTTGAAGAATGTAATCCGTTACTGATTACAGTTACATGATAAATAATCATTTGAATTACCCCCAATAAGTAACCTAATCCAATTACATTTTGATTACTTTTGCATTACTTTCACTTCTAGCACCCAGACATATTTGAAAATGCTTAAAACTGTTGATTTAATATAGTATTCTTTAATTTAGTAACATTATTATTTCCAAATGGGGTGAGAGCATAGCTTAAAGATCCTATAATTCATGTTATATTCTGTGTAAGATCGGAGTCACAGGGCTCCATACTAACATTTTCACTTGTTGGCAACAGCCCATGATTTGGTTGCACCACAATTGCTGTGGGGTCATGCAATAGAAAAAAATGGTAGCCTTATCGTCTTATAAAGTAATTCATCGTTTTCTATTCAGAGGTGTACTAGACTACTAACACGGTATGATTCAAGAAATGCATGGTTTATTCTTACATCATGTTCAAGTACAACTGCATGCTTCCAGTTATTTTGATTTGCAACCTAAACCGGTGATTGTCATGGATTTGGGGTTTGGCAACTAGGCAATTGTTATTATTTTTCTATGAAAATAGGGTTACAGAATTGTTATATTTTTTTGTTCAATAGATATTCATTTGTCTACATCTTTTTGGGCACTCATTTATATTTTGAGGCTAATTTTATTTGGGACTAATTCACCAGCTGAGGAAGTGGTTAGCTAGATCGCTAACGCAAAATATAGCATATTACTGATAGTTAGCCGTGAAATGTATATCTAACAGTACATTTTAATCTATATGCCTATACACCCACCTTGAATGCCCGACGTGAGTGCCCTTTGTTGAATATTAAATACAATTCAGACCAGAAAGCTTAGACCCTTTTCTTTTAAACAGTAACAACATTGGTGGCATTCAATAGTGTTTTTCCCATGATTAGGCCTACATTTTGAAATATTGTGCAATCAGAAAGCATTTCACCAAGGAAAGAGAGTTTGAAATTGCACTGCTTCAAAGCAGCAAGCAGGACCCCTTGTAGTCCCAGCTGATTTGCATTGACCAGTGAGCCAGGTGTAAATGTTTTGGAAGCCTTACCAATTCATTCAACCACATAAGAAGCCATCCACCCTTGATGGGCGATCAGCAGAATAATAGAATCTCTGAGAGCATGTGAGAAGTGCTGATGGTGCGCTAAATGACAGCAATGATGACAAAGTTTTATCAAGATGAAGTATAGATAGATGAAGTAATCCCAAAAGTAATTCGCTGTTTTTAAGAATGTATGTAATCCGATTACACTTTTTTAAAGTAATTAGTTAGTTACTTCAATTCAATTAGTTACTTCAAGAGCCAACCCTGACTGTATTACATAAAACGGTATGATCTCTTCTGTTTTACGGAAGCAGAACAACTGAATATGCTGGCTCTTTAACTGACCTCTGTCTGTCTACAGTCCTGACCTCTATGTCTGAGAGGGACTTTATAGAGGGAAGGCGGCGTGCTCTGGGCCGGTTCATCAACCTAGTGGGACGACACCCCTTCTTCTCCGAGGACGAACTGGTCAAGACCTTTCTCACCTTCAACGGCTCGGTACGTCTCTGCTACTGAAAAGACCACCTTGCTTCATCTCTGCTAGTTGTCTATGCAAAGATCACATTGTTCTTTGGCTTGCCATGGATAATGACTGTACTTCTCACACAACTTTACTCTCTCTCTCTTACTCTCAGGACGTTCAAGTGAAAATGCGTGATGCTTGCAAGAAAATGGGAGATGAATTCATGACTAATACAATGGCAACTCTGGCAAAYGTTTGTATTGTTTCTATTATSAAATAGTYCATCAAATGACTATTTGAWAWCCTACTGAGATGCAGCAMTGTGAGTCTTGGTACATCTGTGCTGTAGGAATATCTCCCAGCTGATATCCAGGCCCAGTTTTCATCAAGCAGGGAACTGATCAGGAATATCCACAACAGCTTTCACAAGCTGCGGGACCGGGCAGAAAAGATGGCCGAGCGCTCCAAGGAAAACGCCACTGATTTGCTAATGTTTGGAAGGGAGCTCAGGTACAGAACTCAGCATTTATAGGGCATAAAGCTCTCTTTCTCTATCGCCCCTCTCTAGACAAGTGTTTTGGCCCAAGGAAATTTATTATGCTAGCTACCCCACCCATACAACAGTTTTGGGGAAGAAAATGTTGGCAATTGTAAAGGATTTGTTTTCTTTTCCTTTTCAGGGTTTTCACTTCAAATCGTTTTTGTCAGCCAAGACACCGTACTGGTCCAGCTTCTCTAGTTATGCTTTCTGTTGCAGTACACTGGGCTCCGATGGTTCACCCATTCCCTCTCTGGCCTCATCCCAAAGCACCTGGGGCATTCTCCGTCAGTCTCTGAAAGGCCTTTCCGTGGAGTTTGCTCTGCTCGCCGACAAAGGTGCTCAGCAGGTACAATCCAGCTCACTGTATATACGTACCACCTGCTCTACTGTGCTATTGCCAAACTCTACCTGCGTGCAAAACATAATCATTTATTCATTGATATCTTAAGGGGAGGAGAGAAGAGGACGATGTTGTGGAAAAACTGAATCTATTCTTGGATTTGCTGCAATCATACAGAGTGAGTTTGAGAAATGTAAAAAATCAATTTACTGAAGAACTCTGTATTAAGTTAATGCAATGTTACTAGTCTTATTACAAATGTACTACACAGGTATAACAGCAACTTCATTTAGAGTGTTAACAATATATATTTGACCCGTGTGGCTCAGTTGGTAGAGCATGGTGCTTGCAACTCCAGGGTTGTGGGTTTGATTCCCACGTGGGACCAGTACAAATAAGTATGCACTCACAGTAAGTAGTAAGTCGTTCTGGACAAGTGTCTGCTAAATACTATAATGTAAAAATAGGGTAGTTATTTAGTTATTTCTTACCGTGTGTGTGTTGTTGTGTCCCATAGGATCTGTGTGAGCGGCATGAGAAGGGAGTATTGCACGAGCACCAGAGAGCGCTGCAGAAGTACGGTATGATGAAGAGGCAGATGATGAATGCCACAGTGCAGCCCAAAGAGCAGGTGTCAGTGGAGCAACTGGAGTCTCGCATTGTGCAGGTTCTCTCTCATTCATTCGTTCTATCTCCTTCTCTTCCCCGTTCTCTCTCTCTCTCTCTCTCTCTCGCTCTCTCTTTGTGTGTGCTTGAAAAACGCTCTTCCTTCCTCATTTACTCAGGGTTGTCACACGTCAAATCAACACTGTTGTCAGGATAATGAAGATTAAATAATGTCATCACAGGCCAACCCACCCTCCTTCCCTCGGAGAGACTGTGTCCTCTTTGACATTGAGAGGAAGGAGGGAAAGCATTTTCCTATATGCCGTCATTGGGCAGTTGATTGATACCCTGGTATAAGGATTGATATCCTTGTATATCCTACCACATTTCTCATACTAAACCATCTTAGGACGATATTGCATTTGACAGTTGGGCATTTCAGCCTTTAGAATGGATCTCATATGTCATGCGTTTCAACACTGACTCCTACAGACAAGGCCATGACAGCATAGTCTTATGATCAATGAGGTTGTTCCTCTTGATAACCATCATATGGTTGTGGTTTGTGAAGTAATGGTTTGTATCCTCCCCTAACAGCAGGAGAACGCCATTCAGACCATGGAACTGCGGAACTACTTCTCCCTGTTCTGCCTTCACCAGGAGACTCAGCTCATCTTCACATACCTGCCCATCACCTCTCACATCCTGGGAGCCTTCGTCAACTCACAGGTCCAAGGTCACCAAGAGGTGAGACTCACCTGGACATATACAGTGTCAGGCATGGATTTCTAAGGATTTAGTTGATGTAGTAGAGCACACAGTTCATTAGGTTGGTGTGTATGTGTTGATTCTAATCTTTAATAGATGCACAATTATAAGATAATCGTCTATAGAATTTTGGTCAGAGGATGCCTTCACTTTAACAGACTACTTTGTTTGTTTGATAACTAGATGGGTGCAGTGTGGAATGATCTCCAGCAGAAGCTTGGGTGTCTCTTCGGTGTCGATGAAGTGCAATCCCCTCCTCTTACACCCAAGTAGACACCCATGTCCCCTTCTCTCTCAACAAGCGATGAATATGCTGCTTTGCAAGCCAAGATACAGTCACTCTCAGAAGGGACTGATGGTGAACTGTTTTCATAAAACCTTGAAAAACACTACAAACTGTGCCTTAAGTATCAATCAGTGGTGAGTAAATGCAGTTTACGCACCTTTTTTTCATTTTATTTGTGGGAGTTTATCCACCTTTTGCGGGAAAAATGCATTGAAGTATAGGGAGCGCTACTTTTTTCTCTGCTACCCGGCGATCAGTTTACCCACTTCTCTTTTTTTTTTACCACTACATCACTGATTTCAATGAGTGGATGTGGTCTGCAGCTCGAGATATATTATACTGTACGTGCATCCTCACTAGGGATGTCAGAGGTAGATCAAAGGAGCTCATTGGGAAGTGGAAGAGTGCTTTGAAGAATGTGTACCGCTGCCTTGCTGTATGAGAATAGGAAAATATGGATTTCATAATTGATATAGAGGGAACATTTTGTTGAAAAGCTGGACCCTTTCTGTGTTATTTTGTAGCTCATTGCCTTTACCATATGAGGGACTTCTTACCTACACTTCTTGGAGGATCATTCGTCTATGTTGAGGTATAATGTAGTGTCTCATTGCAGGCAGACAAATGTTAGAATGTATGTGCATGTAGGAATACACTAATTAAGCTGATTGAAGATGTTGCCACACAGGGAAGATAGGTTTCCTTGCCGCAGCCAGGTGGTGGCAACATAACCTTTTGTGTTTAAGATGTTTAGAAAGATTCTAATCAGGGCACAGGCTCATTTCTGAAAAAGACAGGCAAACCAATATATATTAAAGTAAATGTAGTAGCAGCATGCTATTCAATGGTTTGTTGTGAAGTACAACATAAGTATTAATCATCCTGCTGACCACACTTGTGCAACTGGGCTGGCTAGCTTGTTGTGTTGATATTCATGCAAAGGACTTCGGATTCCTTGCGTCAATCGAATCTTAGTTGCAATACTGTGAAAAGCTGCTTCAGTTTCTACGCCTGAGCCGAGCAATCTATCGAGAGGAAGAAGTTTGATCAAATGAAAATAATGAATGATTTATGGCTGATATAACACTTCACGTGACCAATGGTGAACATACCAAAGAAACATGCTACAATGCCACACAGTCATTAGTGCAATTAAGTAGTAATGATCCTGTAATATTTTATTTCAGGTAGAAATGAAATGTGCTCTGTGTTAATGCTTTTGACCTGTTTGCAATGTTTCAGTTTCAATTAAGATGCAATGGTGGTTCAGTGTTTACTAGATTGAATATTTTTTCTGTGTATGCAATATTCAAGAATATTCTGATTTATCTTTTTCAAGAATATACCCAATGATTTATTGTCCTCTTATTCAACAGTATACATTGATTCCATGTCTAAAGCATAAGATTGTTGGTAAAGTTTCTCATTATTTGATCTGATGAAAAATGTTTAAAATATTCACTCACAATTTTGAAGCTTTACGTAACCTGTTCTTGCAAAATTCACCCTCTTGCAGGAAGTGCAAATTGCATGTGTTTTACATGTAATTAAAGTACATGAATGAGGCTGTGTAACAAAATGTTGTCTCAATTAGAACGGAGCAATATTAGAGAGCTCCGGGGCAATACGTTTTGTTATTCAATATATTATTTTCTTGTCTTCTCTGTGGAACTGTTAATTGGTTCCTCACAAGTTCTTATTATTGTGTCAACATGAGATATTGTCATACTTTTTTTTTTTGGCAAGTCTTAAAAAAAAGAGGAAACAAATGCTTTCTATGATCTTTGAGAAAGAAAATTGGAACTAGGTGAAGGATGTAGATACAGGAACGTTTAACTATTGTATCAAATACCCGTCTCATTATTATTATTGGACTCCCGAGTGGCGCAGCATCTCGGTCACTACGGTACCTGGTTCAAATCCAGGCTGTATCACATCTGGCCGTGATTGGGAGTCCCATAGGGCGGTGCACAATTGGCCCAGCGTCGTCCGGGTTTGGCCGGAGTAGGCCGTCATTGTAAATAAAAATGTATTCTTAACTGACTTGACTAGTTAAAGGTGAAATAAATATAAAAAATTACCCTGATACTGAATTGAATTAAACAGGATGTTGAACAATCAAAATCATTGTCATTCCACCTGTTTGATTAAGTAACAAAAAAGAGGTGCATTCTGCATTCGCACATACTTTACTAAAGAGCACACTACATTCGCACATACTTTACTAAAGAGCACACTGCATTCGCACATACTTTACTAAAGAGCACACTGCATTTGCACATACTTTACTAAAGAGCACCTGCATTGCACATACTTTACTAAAGAGCACACTGCATTGCACATACTTTACTAAAGAGCACACTGCATTCGCACATACTTTACTAAAGAGCACACTGCATTCGCACATACTTTACTAAAGAGCACACTGCATTTGCACATACTTTACTAAAGAGCACACTGCATTTTGCACATACTTTACTAAAGAGCAGCACTGCATTCGCACATACTTTACTAAAGAGCACACTGCATTCGCACATACTTTACTAAAGAGCACACTGCATTCGCACATACTTTACTAAAGAGCACATACTTTACTAAAGAGCACACTGCATTCGCACATACTTTAAAAATGTCATATCAACACAATAGTGGAATAGGATACATATGTCAGCAACATTTACACATCCAGTATTTAGTTTTGGCTCAGTGGGAATTATTACTGATTCACAGGCATATGGTCACTGGTAACAAAGTGTTTGTAAATTTATAAAGACCTGGGGATATCTTGGCACTGAATATGAACAAGGGTAGCTGGAATCAGTAAGAATTCTGCAGTATTTCTCCAGGGATGTTTGAGGTAGACAACAATGTGGGAATGCTCTTTGATACAGTATGAATGAGTCAGAGGCCAGTAGTTTGTCTTAAAGATTTTCTACCTCCTCTAACTTGTGATCGATTATCAAGTCATGACCCTGAAATTTGAAGTAGCCCAAGAACTTCTTCTTTTGAAGCATCAGTGGAAACCACAGAATATCGTCAACCCACATTTGACCGAAGGGTATCTTATCCGAGTCGAACCACTGCGGCCTCATCTCTAGAAGAGAAAAGGTATAAGTTAGTGAACTGCGTCAGACAGTCTAAAATCTCCATAAAAACGCATGTAGTATAGGACCGCAGTTTTTTCCAGGAAAACTATGGGGTCTATGATTATAGCCTATTGGGCTATGAGTTCATCCTGGTCACCAACCTGGCCCTAAATAGAATGCATGAGATTGAGAATGAATATCATCTGACTCTGTTGGCTCCCCGTTGTAGTTGTCAGCTCGGAAAACATGGGCATCAAGCAGCTCTGTTTCTCTGATGAATTCAAATTTGATATTTCCAATCTTATCAAGTGCATCCACTGTGAGGCCACTTTCCTCCTGCAGTTCTCTGGAAGAAACAAACCGTTTGTAAGTAGAGAGAAAGCAGCAGGAAAGTGTGTCGCTTTCAGACCAGAGTAGGAAAAAGTAGATAGTAGGCCTCAGACAACAGGCAACAATCAGACCATGCCTACTGTAACATCACAATATGACATTTATGGGGGTATGTAGTATCAGATGCTGCCCAGTGCTGAAATCTGTTAACATGATTTTACATGCAAATTGTTAAACCAAACTGTAGGGAAACCTTTCAAAACATCTATGTTCTATGTAACATCTAATGTAAATGTAAAAACATCTACCGAGGACTGCAACCAATCTCACCGCCTGGTAGCCTCTTCAATAGTCTCCCCGGGTTGGACTTTGCCACCAAACCCATTCCACTTCCCTGCTCCGAACCCTCTCTTCTTCATGCCCAGCAGCACCCGTCCAGGCTGCACCACCAGCACCAGGGTCAGCAGCTTGTTGGTAAACATTGTACCTGTAATATACATAATCAGTGTGTAATAATCGGTCGACCACAATCCATGGATGACCTCACTCTCTTGGTTGCATCGAAGCTACAGTATCTCTAGAGATGACACATTGCAGATTATTGAGAAGCATTCTGTCATGTTATTTTCTGCCAAAACACTATTGTAAGAGTTCTGGTATGCAAGACATCACAGCAGTGCACAGCAGCAAACTTAAACTAGTAGCCTTTTATTGCATTCTTCAAGTAGACGAGAAGTAAAACTCCATGCAAGTATCTTGCCTTTATAGCAACTTTTAGGTTGTCAATCTAGTCCTTAAATGGTTTTCCTAGATTCGAGTTATCCAGAATGAATAACGAATTTCTCCAGTCCCGCGTTGACAATGGCAAGGCCTGCCATGTGATCATATTCAATGAGTCGGGCACTGATCTGTAACATTCGACATTGATAAAAACAGGGATAAAATTGGTCGTTTTAGTTAAAGATCTGTGAAAATGTGTTACCCTCAAATATTGTCGACTGGAAACAGAAGTATAATGCAACACCATTTTTTTTTTTTTTTATCCATAGCTGGTGATAGCAGTTGCTGTAGTATTACGGTAACCTATTTAATTACACATCCTCATATAATTTAACACGTTTGAAAACAAAATAATTGCCACGCGTTATAACCTCTCCACAACAAGTAGATCTGCGCAGATTATGTGCATCATTGACGTTCTCGGACAGATTAATTAGCTGCGCTCAATTTAGCTCGCGCGGCGCGCCGGGTTGGCGGATCACGTATGATTCTAATGTCGCCCTGCAGGACTACCGGGAGACCTAATTCGCGGAGTCGGCTGTCTTTGACTAAATCGAGTGTGTCCAACAAACTCACGTGATCAGGAAGTGCAACTACAAATTCGAACGAAATGCTGTCTGCCAGCAGCATTAGCACAGATTAGGACATCTTTGCCATTACATTTAGCTACATAATGTGGTACTCAGTGTTACAAAAATCATATCTACATACCTCTGTACATCTCCTAAAAAAGGCTGCGCATAATCTGAAAGGAAAGAGTACTGCCGATCAGCGTTGGATAGTTCGGCAGCTTAATGACCCCTTTGTGAAGGCTGCCCCTTTGCACATCTACCGATGTAGAAGCGCCTTCAAACTGCTGGAGATTGATGACAAATACAAACTTTTAAAACCTGGATTCAACGTACTAGATTGTGGTGCTGCACCGGGTGCTTGGAGCCAGATAGCTGTTCACAGGGTCAACTCAACTGGGGCTAGTGAGTACATCTTGTATTTACCCAACTGGCAGATTAACACATGACATGTTATAATTAACCTACCAGCCAGGCCAAATATATACACTGCTCAAAAGAATAAAGGGAACACTTAAACAACACAATGTAACTCCAAGTCAATCACACTTATATGAAATCAAACTGTCCACTTAGGAAGCAACACTGATTGACAATAAATTTCACATGCTGTTGTGCAYATGGAATAGACAAAAGGTGGAAATTATAGGCATTTAGCAAGACACCCCCAAAAAAGGAGTGATTCTGCAGGTGGTGACCACAGACAACTTCTCAGTTCCTAT